>NC_092242.1:51548519-51781019 GCF_036320965.1 Panulirus ornatus
GTTGTCTTCCCAGTCAGCAAGACAGATCTTGCCTGTATAATCTATGGAAATATCGTAATACAGGAAATCATGTATCTGGGTTATCATCAAGGAGGAAAGTCTGATCCAGTTATTCCCACTTTTTTATCCAGGTAGAAATTTAGAATCGTCGTAGAACTGCGCTGGTAGGACGAAGATGTAAGAGGTACAGATAGAGGTAGAGCAGGACGAATATATATATATATATATATATATATATATATATATATATATATATATATATATATATATATATATATATATATAGTGAAAAGTTTTTATCGAGGATGTAAGGCATGTGTACGTGTAGGAAGAGAGGAAAGTGATTGGTTCTCAGTGAATGTAGGTTTGCGGCAGGGGTGTGTGGTGTCTCCATGGTTGTTTAATTTGTTTATGGATGGGGTTGTTAGGGAGGTGAATGCAAGAGTTTTGGAAAGAGGGGCAAGTATGAAGTCTGTTGGGGATGAGAGAGCTTGGGAAGTGAGTCAGTTGTTGTTCGCTGATGATACAGCGCTGGTGGCTGATTCATGTGAGAAACTGCAGAAGCTGGTGACTGAGTTTGGTAAAGTGTGTGAAAGAAGAAAGTTAAGAGTAAATGTGAATAAGAGCAAGGTTATTAGGTACAGTAGGGTTAAGGGTCAAGTCAACTGGGAGGTAAGTTTGAATGGAGAAAAACTGGAGGAAGTAAAGTGTTTTAGATATCTGGGAGTGGATCTGGCAGCGGATGGAACCATGGAAGCGGAAGTGGATCATAGGGTGGGGGAGGGGGCGAAAATTCTGGGAGCCTTGAAGAATGTGTGGAAGTCGAGAACATTATCTCGGAAAGCAAAAATGGCTATGTTTGAAGGAATAGTGGTTCCAACAATGTTGTATGGTTGCGAGGCGTGGGCTATGGATAGAGTTGTGCGCAGGAGGATGGATGTGCTGGAAATGAGATGTTTGAGGACAATGTGTGGTGTGAGGTGGTTTGATCGAGTAAGTAACGTAAGGGTAAGAGAGATGTGTGGAAATAAAAAGAGCGTGGTTGAGAGAGAAGAAGAGGGTGTTTTGAAATGGTTTGGGCACATGGAGAGAATGAGTGAGGAAAGATTGACCAAGAGGATATATGTGTCGGAGGTGGAGGGAACGAGGAGAAGTGGGAGACCAAATTGGAGGTGGAAAGATGGAGTGAAAAAGATTTTGTGTGATCGGGGCCTGAACATGCAGGAGGATGAAAGGAGGGCAAGGAATAGAGTGAATTGGATCGATGTGGTATACCGGGGTTGACGTGCTGTCAGTGGATTGAATCAGGGCATGTGAAGCTTCTGGGGTAAACCATGGAAAGCTGTGTAGGTATGTATGTATATTTGCGTGTGTGGACGTATGTATATACATGTGTATGGGGGTGGGTTGGGCCATTTCTTTCGTCTGTTTCCTTGCGCTACCTCGCAAACGTGGGAGACAGCGACAAAACAAAAAAAAAAATATATATATATATATATATATATATATATATATATATATATATATATATATATATATATATATAAAACTCTTACTTCTTCATCCCACCACTCACTACCCTTTCTAATCAACCCACCTCCCACTCTTCTCATGCCACAAGCATCTTTTGCGCAATCCATCACTGATTCCCTAAATACATCCCATTCCTCCCCCACTCCCCTTACTTCCATTGTTCTCACCTTTTTCCATTCTGTACTCAGTCTCTCCTGGTACTTCCTCACACAGGTCTCCTTCCCAAGCTCACTTACTCTCACCACCCTCTTCACCCCAACATCCACTCTTCTTTTCTGAAAACCCATACAAATCTTCACCTTAGCCTCCACAAGATAATGATCAGACATCCCTCCAGTTGCACCTCTCAGCACATTAACATCCAAAAGTCTCTCTTTCGCACACCTGTCAATTAACACGTAATCCAATAACGCTCTCTGGCCATCTCTCCTACTTACATAAGTATACTTATGTATATCTCGCTTTTTAAACCAGGTATTCCCAATCATCAGTCCTTTTTCAGCACATAAATCTACAAGCTCTTCACCATTTCCATTTACAACACTGAACACCCCATGTATACCAATTATTCCCTCAACTGTCACATTACTCACCTTTGCATTCAAATCACCCATCACTATAACCCGGTCTCGTGCATCAAAACCACTAACACACTCATTCAGCTGCTCCCAAAACACTTGCCTCTCATGATCTTTCTTCTCATGCCCAGGTGCATATGCACCAATAATCACCCACCTCTCTCCATCAACTTTCAGTTTTTCCCATATTAATCGAGAATTTACTTTCTTACATTCTATCACATACTCCCACAACTCCTGTTTCAGGAGTATTGCTACTCCTTCCCTTGCTCTTGTCCTCTCACTAACCCCTGACTTTACTCCCCGGACATTCCCAAACCACTCTTCCCCTTTACCCTTGAGCTTCGTTTCACTCAGAGCCAAAACATCCAGGTTCCTTTCCTCAAACATACTACCTATCTCTCCTTTTTTCACATCTTGGTTACATCCACACAGATTTAGGATGGAGTGATAGTTTTCATACGTGGTGTTTTGACAAGAAAATAGTGAAATTGGAGAAAAATGTAGCTTAGACATTGAAGCTTATTGATACAGTGGTTAAATTGATGAGAACTGCTATTGACGTTTGTGTAAATAAATAATACATTTTCCTTTTTCCATAGCCAGAGGTTGAACCATTATGTGACATTCATTTTTTCATTCATTTCAAGCTAGAAGTTTCAGTTTTCTAAATTGTTTCTTACATTTTTCATATGTATATATATGTATGTGTGTGTGTGTGTATATGTGCGTATGTATGTGTATGTGTGTGTATGTGTATATGTATATATATATGTATATTATCCCTGGGGATAGGGGTGAAAGAATACTTCCCACGTATTCTTCGCGTGTCGTAGAAAGCGACTAGAGGGGACGGGAGCGGGGGGGCCAGAAATCCTCCCCTCCTTGTATTAACTTTCTAAAATGGGAAACAGAAGAAGGAGTCACGCGGGGAGTGCTCATCCTCCTCGAAGGCTCAGAGTCGGGTGCCTAAATATATATATATATATATATATATATATATATATATATATATATATATATATATATATTTCTTTTTTTTTTTTTTTTGCTTTGTCGCTGTCTCCCGCGTTTGCGAGGTAGCGCAAGGAAACAGACGAAAGAAATGGCCCAACCCACCCCCATACACATGTATATACATACGTCCACACACGCAAATATACATACCTACACAGCTTTCCATGGTTTACCCCAGACGCTTCACATGCCCTGATTCAACCCACTGACAGCACGTCAACCCCGGTATACCACATCGATCCAATTCACTCTATTCCTTGCTCTCCTTTCACCCTCCTGCATGTTCAGGCCCCGATCACACAAAATCTTTTTCACTCCATCTTTCCACCTCCAATTTGGTCTCCCACTTCTCCTCGTTCCCTCCACCTCCGACACATATATCCTCTTGGTCAATCTTTCCTCACTCATTCTCTCCATGTGCCCAAACCATTTCAAAACACCCTCCTCTGCTCTCTCAACCACGCTCTTTTTATTTCCACACATCTCTCTTACCCTTACGTTACTTACTCGATCAAACCACCTCACACCACACATTGTCCTCAAACATCTCATTTCCAGCACATCCATCCTCCTGCGCACAACTCTATCCATAGCCCACGCCTCGCAACCATACAACATTGTTGGAACCACTATTCCTTCAAACATAGCCATTTTTGCTTTCCGAGATAATGTTCTCGACTTCCACACATTCTTCAAGGCTCCCAGAATTTTCGCCCCCTCCCCCACCCTATGATCCACTTCCGCTTCCATGGTTCCATCCGCTGCCAGATCCACTCCCGGATATCTAAAACACTTTACTTCCTCCAGTTTTTCTCCATTCAAACTTACCTCCCAATTGACTTGACCCTCAACCCTACTGTACCTAATAACCTTGCTCTTATTCACATTTACTCTTAACTTTCTTCTTTCACACACTTTACCAAACTCAGTCACCAGCTTCTGCAGTTTCTCACATGAATCAGCCACCAGCGCTGTATCATCAGCGAACAACAACTGACTCACTTCCCAAGCTCTCTCATCCCCAACAGACTTCATACTTGCCCCTCTTTCCAAAACTCTTGCATTCACCTCCCTAACAACCCCATCCATAAACAAATTAAACAACCATGGAGACATCACACACCCCTGCCGCAAACCTACATTCACTGAGAACCAATCACTTTCCTCTCTTCCTACACGGACACATGCCTTACATCCTCGATAAAAACTTTTCACTGCTTCTAACAACTTGTGTCCCACACCATATATTCTTAATACCTTCCACAGAGCATCTCTATCAACTCTATCATATGCCTTCTCCAGATCCATAAATGCTACATACAAATCCATTTGCTTTTCTAAGTATTTCTCACATGCATTCTTCAAAGCAAACACCTGATCCACACATC
This sequence comes from Panulirus ornatus, assembly GCF_036320965.1. Taxonomy (NCBI): domain Eukaryota; kingdom Metazoa; phylum Arthropoda; class Malacostraca; order Decapoda; family Palinuridae; genus Panulirus; species Panulirus ornatus. The sequence goes on from NC_092242.1 coordinate 51,553,036, forward strand.
CTCTACCACTTCTGAAACCACACTGCTCTTCCCCAATCTGATGCTCTGTACATGCCTTCACCTTCTCAATCAATACCCTCCCATATAATTTACCAGGAATACTCAACAAACTTATACCTCTGTAATTTGAGCACTCACTCTTATCCCCTTTGCCTTTGTACAATGGCACTATGCACGCATTCCGCCAATCCTCAGGCACCTCACCATGAGTCATACATACATTAAATAACCTTACCAACCAGTCAATGATACAGTCACCCCTTTTTTTAATAAATTCCACTGCAATACCATCCAAACCTGCTGCATTGCTGGCTTTCATCTTCCGCAAAGCTTTTACTACCTCTTCTCTGTTTACCAAATCATTTTCCCTAACCCTCTCACTTTGCACACCACCTCGACTAAAACACCCTATATATGCCACTCTATCATCAAACACATTCAACAAACCTTCAAAATACTCATTCCATCTCCTCACATCACCACTACTTGTTATCACCTCCCCATTTGCGCCCTTCACTGAAGTTCGCATTTGCTCCCTTGTCTTACGCACTTTATTTACCTCCTTCCAGAACATCTTTTTATTCTCCCTAAATATATATATATATATATATATATATATATATATATATATATATATAGATAGATAGATAGATAGATAGATAGATAGAGAGAGAGAGAGAGAGAGAGAGAGAGAGAGAGAGAGAGGGACAGATTGCTAGCTGAGCAGATTACAATGACAGAACAGTGAGACGGACTGAAAGACAGATATAGTTAGACAGAAAAAAGATGTACAGTACTACGTAGGATAAGTGTGAGAGTGTGTAGTGTGTGGTCCCCTGCACGTGGACGTAGTGCACACGTACCCCACCAGGAGGGTCAACACATCATGAGTATTTCTTTCATTTTTACCTGAACTTTGTATTGACGTGAAGACCTTACACCTTTGGTGTCTTATGTCGCTGGGAGAAGCCAAAGTCTCTGTCGAGCTGAGGTTTATCATCTTTCTCTCGAGGTCCATAACAAGTTATGGTATGACAATATGAGGGGCAACAACAACAACAACAACAACAACAACAACAACACACACACACACACACACACACACACACACACACACACACACACACACACACACACACACACACACTCACGTAACCCTATCATTCACAAACACTCGTTGATAAAACTCCCTCTCACTGTATCAGATATTCCAGAAAAGGTTTCCAACTCTCTTACGTGTGACAAAAGCCTCCAGACAGAGACAATGACCCGTCTTATTTGTTCGTCTCATATTGTAGTGTTAGCTCCTCTTTATGTGCTTTGGGAGCGGAAGTCTTTCACGAGGAGGTCTCCTCCCTGCGTCACAGTCTGTCTATCTTCTGGCGTCACACCTGGCGTCACAGTCTCTCTCCAGTCGTCACACCTGGCGTCACAGTCTGTCTCTCTTCTGGCGTCACACCACTTCTGTACGCTGTCTCTGTATAGCTCTAGCCGATATATCACGAGCAAAACCTGTCGCAGTCAGATTTATCTCTGGTGAGAAGTAAAGAAAAAATGAAAAAGAATAAGATTGAAGGAATTAACCCGAGGCAGCGGTAGGGTTTTTGGAGCTGCCTCTCTCTCCTGCGTCTTGGGTTCGTCTGTGCCTTCACCAGAGACATGAGCATCATCTCCTGCGTAAGATCATCTCTCCTTCCTGTTGACGTGTGTGTTACGTCAGAGGCTCTCTTGTCTCTCTCGTCAAAGCCTCTCTGTCTCTCACATCACAGTCTGTCTCGTCTCTCACGCCAGTCTCTCTGTCTCTCACATCATAGTCTCTCTCTCGTCTTTCATATCACTCGAATCTTCCGTCAAAGTCTTTCTCGTTTCTCACGTCAGAGCCTCTCTCATCTCTCAGGTCAGAGCCTCTCTCATCTCTCACGTCAGAGCCTCTCTCATCTCTCACGTCAGAGCCTCTCTCATCTCTCAGGTCAGAGCCTCTCTCATCTCTCACGTCAGAGCCTCTCTCATCTCTCAGGTCAGAGCCTCTCTCATCTCTCACGTCAGAGCCTCTCTCATCTCTCACGCCAGAGGCTCTCTCATCTCTCACGTCAGAGCCTCTCTCATCTCTCACGTCAGAGCCTCTCTCATCTCTCACGCCAGAGCCTCTCTCATCTCTCAGGTCAGAGCCTCTCTCATCTCTCACGTCAGAGGCTCTCTCATCTCTCACGTCAGAGCCTCTCTCATCTCTCACGTCAGAGCCTCTCTCATCTCTCACGTCAGAGCCTCTCTCATCTCTCAGGTCAGAGCCTCTCTCATCTCTCACGTCAGAGCCTCTCTCATCTCTCAGGTCAGAGCCTCTCTCATCTCTCACGTCAGAGCCTCTCTCATCTCTCACGCCAGAGGCTCTCTCATCTCTCACGTCAGAGCCTCTCTCATCTCTCACGTCAGAGCCTCTCTCATCTCTCAGGTCAGAGCCTCTCTCATCTCTCACGTCAGAGCCTTTCTCATCTCTCACGTCAGAGCCTCTCTCATCTCTCAGGTCAGAGCCTCTCTCATCTCTCACGTCAGAGCCTCTCTCATCTCTCAGGTCAGAGCCTCTCATCTCTCACGTCAGAGCCTCTCTCATCTCTCACGTCAGAGCCTCTCTCATCTCTCACGTCACGTGATAAATACACTTGTCACTTATCTCTTGATCACATGAATATCCTCTACAGTCAACCGGGGTCAACGCTGCCCTGTGGTCGCCTGCCTCTCAGGGTCAACAGACTGGAGAGACACCTTCAGTCAACAGTCAACAGAGTGACAGTAACCTTCTGTTTATATCTAAGTATCTGGGAAGCAACTCCAGTGTGCAGTTAACAGGTTGAATATCAAGCCACTATGTTCGCTTACCACAGCCATGTGGTAATATTCTAAGAATATTCTGTAGTATGTATCTTCAACGAGTCTAATGACTATTTTGTTGTAAATCATTTACACGTCCAGACCTTCGTGTCATATCCTTATACTGATTACCGTCAACATAATGTGAGTTTCTCAGAGTCGTCCCATAACCTGACGTGGTGTGATGACTTGTTCACTGTGAGGGACACACTGAGGCTCAGGACTGAGGGATACAGAGAGAGAGAAAACGGAGAACTATGGCGTCATTATGCCTCACCCCGGGGCTGACTGGCTCGCCTTATCTTGTTATATAAGTGGACGGCTGTAACGTGGGTACATAACGTGTTTGTAAATCATGAAGCCGGACTGAGAGAGCGTACTGCGTACATGGAATACGAGAGAGAACTCCAGATGCCAAAATGTAAGAGGAAATATAGATATAGAAGTGAGTAATGGGAGGCCATGGGCGGCTGGTGCATGATAGAATGAACATACCGGCGGAGGAGATGAGATATGTAGATGTGGGCAGATCCATGATCCAGGGATTGCAGAAAATGGGGATATGATGGAGACTAGAGGGATGGAGCGGGGTAAAGGTATGGAGTGAGATGGGATGTGATGGAGAGTGGAGAGATGGAGCAGGGTAAAGGGATGGGAGTGAGGAGGGATGTGATGGAAAGTGGAGAGATGGAGCAGGGTAAAGGGATGGGAGTGAGGAAGGATATGAAGTAGACTTCAACTAACAAGACTAGTCACAAGACATTCCCACGTGAGACACTAATAAACTCCAGCCAGTTGACGTCTGCTGATCTTGTGATGATGTCCATAACACAGACTTGTACACAGATATACTATGATGTCCATAACACAGACTTGTACACAGATATACTATGATGTCCATAACACAGACTTGTACACAGATATACTATGATGTCCATAACACAGACTTGTACACAGATATACCATGATGTCCATAACACAGACTTGTACACAGATATACCATGATGTCCATAACACAGACTTCCACGCGCATATACAATGTTGGTTCCTCTTTACTGACAAATGTTTTACCTAGATGATTTACCTGTAAATTAAAGAATAAACATATAAAACAAACACAAACAAATGCAAGGGCACATGTTGTACACACTGAAATATATATCATGTGATATGTTATCAGGAAACACATATAACATCACATATCGTCAGGTAACACATCGTCGGGTAACACATAGCGCATCACATATCGTCAGGTAACACATATCGTCACGTAACACATAGCGCATCACATATCGTCAGGTAACACATATCGTCACGTAACACATAGCGCATCACATATCGTCAGGTAACACGTATCGTCACGTAATACATAGCGCATCACATATCGTCAGGTAACACATATCGTCACGTAACACATAGCGCATCACATATCGTCAGGTAACACGTATCGTCACGTAATACATAGCGCATCACATATCGTCAGGTAACACATATCGTCACGTAACACATAGCGCATCACATATCGTCAGGTAACACGTATCGTCACGTAACACATAGCGCATCACATATCGTCAGGTAACACGTATCGTCACGTAACACATAGCGCATCACATATCGTCAGGTAACACATATCGTCAGGTAACACATATCACATCACATATCGTCAGGTAACACATATCACATCACATATCGTCAGGTAACACATATCGTCACGTAACACATAGCGCATCACATATCGTCAGGTAACACATATCGTCAGGTAACACATAGCGCATCACATATCGTCAGGTAATAAGCGACCCTGTCCGCAGGTTTACCTGGCCAGGGAAACAGTCATGAATTAATTGGGTCAAAGTGTGAGTGCATGACCTGGTGTCATTGCCATGAGGGATGGACTTTACTCTGACCAACAGCAACATATTGAGACACTTTACCATGCAACATTGCAGATGGAGCCAATATTTCCTGACACAGTTGTATGCAACATCTGCAAGTCTGCAGGTGTTTCTGTGTTTTACTGGCGTTATCACCAGCACACATGTATGTTCTGGCTGTCCACTTGTGTGGTGCTGAATCCTCACATGTGAGGTGCTGGGATGTCGCATAAGTGACGAAGGGTTGACTCATGTGTTGTGTTACCTTATGTTTGATGCGAAATAATTACATATATGGTCCTGCGGCTACATGTGGCGCTGGGGTCGCACGTGGTGCTGGGGTCTTAGGTGGTGCTGGGGCCGCACGTGGTGCTGGGGTCGTAGGTGGTGCTGGGGCCGCACGTGGTGCTGGAGTCGTATATGGTGCTGGGGCCGCACGTGGTGCTGGGGTCTTAGGTGGTGCTGGGGCCGCACGTGGTGCTGGGGTCGTATGTGGTGCTGGGGCCGCACGTGGTGCTGGGGTCGTATGTGGTGCTGGGGTCGCACGTGGTTCTGGGGTCGTATGTGGTGCTGGGGCCGCACGTGGTGTTGGGGGTCGTATGCGGTGCTGGGGCCGCACGTGGTGCTGGGGCCACAGGTGGTGCTGGGACCGCACGTGGTGTTGGGGTCGCACGTGGTACTGCGTTACCACGTCTGTGGTGCTGGGGTGATACTTGTGTGGTGCTGGGTTTTTACATTGTAGTACTGGGGCTCCACATATGTTGTGGTAGCTCCCCAAATGTGTGATGGTTCGTCTCCACATATGTGGTGTTAGGGTACCATATGTATGGTTCTGGAGTGCTACATATATGGTACTGGGGTGCCACATGTTTGGTACAGGGTACTGAGTTACCAGATGTACGGTGCAAGAGGGTCACATATGTGTTGCTAGAGTGTCTCATGTGTGGTGCTGGGTTAGCATGTGTATGGTACTTATTGCATGCCATATGTGTGGTGCTGGGGAACCATATGTGGCATTAAGGCCTCTCAACGTCAAGACATCCACCAGTCGGATAATCTTTAATACCTTCTTCAGGTGTTAAGGATAATTTCAAGACATACACACGTCTTTATGTACGAGACCCATTGCACATGGTACTACACTAGGCTGCCACATGGTACTAGGTGGTACTAGGTTGCCACACGGTTCAGTGTGCAGTAGCTGCTTGGGTTACCAGCAGATGCGATATTGGGTTACCATGGATGGTATTTTGCATCGATGTTGATTCATACCGGGAATATACGGTACATATATATATATATATATATATATATATATATATATATATATATATATATATATATATATATATATATATATATATATATATTTTGCAATATTCGTGGAGTGAAGAATCTTGCAGGATACTCGCCTAACCTTTGACATTTTGCTGGCCACGAGGCCATAAAGGTGAAATACATTTATGTTTTCCGGCCATAATAAATTTATAAGTCAAACATACGAGTGTGGAGGTAAATAGTGTCTCTGAGGCCCTCATACGCTGTGGGTCGAGACGCCCAAGTTCTGGGATGGGAGAGGTCAGGCCACATCAGAATGGGAAGGAGAGAGAAGTGGTGGCAAAGGGAGACAGTAATGAGCTGGGGTGAGTGTATCTTGGGCCAGGGCTGGGCGTCTGGGGGTTAAGGAAAAACAGCTGGGAGTAAGGAGGAGGAGGCTGGGATATAGGATCGGACAGGGGCGAGGGATAAGCAGGGAGGGCGTCCGGAGTGGAAGGGTTCACGTTTTGGGGAGAGGCAGAAGAGGGTGCTTGGGAGGCGAGGACACCAGGTTAGGATACCCGGGGAGGACTGAAGGAGGGGTTTGGTGCCAAGTGGCGGAGGTTTCGTGAGCAAAGAGTTTCAGAGGAAGACGACGACACCAGAATTATGCGTCATTATGTAAACAAGACGCCACCATGACTCCACCACCAGCACTGAGATCCTTGGTCCCGCGACGAATGTGAGACGAGACAGCACGAAGCTGGAGAGTCTGGCGAGTACGTGGTCCTCCGTGGTGTGGCGTTTAACATTCCTGATCATGACGCATTTATGGACCGCCCAGGGTTAAGCGTATAGGTTCAAATTCTGATTGTGGCGGTATGTTCACAGTCAGTCCAGCTGTTCATCCAACCTTCGGGTTGATCGAGAAAATAGGTACCTTGTTCAGGCTTGTCTGTGCCGTCTCAGCTAATCAAAAGATTTTTTTTTGACTTAGTCATTGACTAACTCTACCGATGAGCATTTACTGAAGGACAGATCCCACTGAAGACGTTAAGTTAATAATTTCGGTATTGGCGGTGATCTGTTTTTGTCTTCAGCTCTTAAAGTGACTCTGGCCATTAAGAACGTTTTACACTGATTCACAACTCGGTGCATTTACCATTTTACAAGGGTGTGATCACGAGTCAGCTGTGGCCTGGGAACGTCCTGCTTGTAGCAGTATGTTTACAAGGTGAGGCTGTGGTGTGTACTGGGGGTGATAACCTCAAATCTTCTCTGCCTGTAGCTTCCCTAATTCAGAGTTCTGTGGTTCTGTCTGCTCACACGTCCTGCTGCGGAGCATATCGGATATTTCCCCATTCATGAACGAACATACACACCCAATATGTCGATAGTAACATCTTAGAGAAAGCCACACAGCAGCCCACAAGCCACATTTAATATTTAGAATTTCACCGGCATGACCTAAGTCTCGCTCCATCCGCTGGGAAATTACGTAATGTACCTAAACTCTCTAGTGAGTAAAGTGCCTCTGGTCAGGCGTTGCTGCAACTTGGATCTTGAGGTCTTGAAATAATCACTGTCCTTGTGTTTGTTAAATTACCGAGGTGATTTACTCTTCTGCGGCAACTCTCTCTCTCTGAAATACCTATTGTGTTGTTTTAATGTGTCCTTCACCAAACAACATTCCTGCCCCTCAGATCTTTCTTCTGCCTTTACAGTAGATGAAAGTAAAGTCGTTGACCAAACTGATTCGCGTGAGTCGTTAATAGTCCCTGCTCCAGTAGAAGCTCCTCCCCTACCTTACACCTGGTGTTGGCGACATTACTTGATTATTTCTACCTCTGTACGAGGCCAGACTTCGCTTTGATAATCTCTGTCCTTTCAATTGTTTTCAACAGTAATGCACTCCTAATGAGACGACAGTGCAATACGTCGTTTGTAATTTTATCTTCTTTTTTCCCTCTTTCTATCCCTCAGGATTACCTAGGATGAGTAATGCAGTAATATAAAAAACGGTAATACTTATATATAGTGAAATAGAATCTTGGTTTTGCGGTATACAGAGCGATGTCTCGACTTTCTGTTTAGAGTTTCATGTGTGTAATGTAGACCAGCATGAAGCCGTCTGGATGAACGACTGACATGATGATATGGTCATGTTCTAAGGGCCTGGCAGGAGAACTGGACGAGTGGTTGTATTTATAATGTGCATTGTGTCCTGTGCTACGAGGAATTACGTCTGGATTAGCAACTTTCTACTCTCTCCCTGAGAAAGAGATATGTTGTTGGGCACTATTCTTCTTGTACTGATTATATATAGTAAATGACTTTATCCCCTGGAATACCCTGGAATTGAGTGTCAAATGAAATCCTCTTTTATTCGCATGTATACAGAGAAGGAGAACAGGTGGGGAAGTTTGCCTATTTACTGACGTATACCCAAGATAGAGTGACGAGGGCATATTCCGATATTCTGTCATCTGTTTTCGTATGTCATTCCTTGTATTTTAACTTTCTATAAGGGGAAACAGAAGAAGTCATGCGGGGAGTGCTCATCCTCCTACAAGGCTCAGATTGAGGTGTCTAAATGTGTGTGGATGTAACCAAGATGAGAAAAAAGGAGAGATAGGTAGTGTGTTTGAGGAAAGGAACCTGGATGTTCTGGCTTTGAGTGAAACGAAGCTCAAGGGTAAAGGGGAAGAGTGGTTTGGAAATGTCTTGGAAGTAAAATCAGGGGCTGGTGAGAGGACAAGAGCAAGGGAAGGAGTAGCACTACTCCTGAACCCGGAGTGGTGGGAGTATGTGATAGTGTAAGAAAGTAAACTCTAGATTGATATGGGTAAAACTGAAAGTGGATGGAGAGATATGGGTGATTATTGGTGCATATGATCTTGGGCATGAGAAGAAAGATCATGAGAGGCAAGTGTTTTGGGAGCAGCAGAATGAGTGTGTTAGTAGTTTTGATGCACGAGACTAGGTTATAGTGATGGGTGATTTGAATGCAAAGGTGAGTAATGTGGCAGTTAAGGGAGTAATTGGTGTACATGAGGTGTGGAGTGTTGGAAATGGAAATGGTGAAGAGCTTGTAGATTTATGCGCTGAAAAAGGACTGGTGATTGGGAATACCTGGTTTGAAAAGAGAGATATACATAAGTATACGTATGTAAGTAGGAGAGATGGCCAGAGAGCGTTATTGTATTACGTGTTAATTGATAGGCGCGCGAAAGAGAGACTTTTGGATGTTAATGTGCTGAGAGGTGCAACTGGAGGGATGTCTGATCATTATCTTGTGGAGGCGAAGGTGAAGATTTGTAGAGGTTTTCAGAAAAGAAGAGAGAATGTTGGGATGAAGAGAGTGGTGAGAGTAAGTGAGCTTGGGAAGGAGACTTGTGTAAGGAAGTACCAGGAGAGACTGAGTACAGAATGGAAAAAGGTGAGAACAAAGGAGGTAAGGGGAGTGGGGGATGAATGGGATGTATTTAGGGAAGCAGTGATGGCTTGCGCAAAAGATGCTTGTGGCATGAGAAGCGTGGGATTTGGACAGAGTAGAAAGGGTAGTGAGTGGTGGGATGAAGAAGTAAGATTATTAGTGAAAGGAAAGAGAGAGGCATTTGGACGATTTTTGTAGGGAAATGATGCAAATGAGTGGTAGATTTATAAAAGAAAGAGACAGGAGGTCAAGAGAAAGGTGCAAGAGGTGAAAAAAAGGGCAAATGAGAGTTGGGGTGAGAGAGTATCATTAAATTTTAGGGAGAATAAAAGGATGTTTTGGAAGGAGGTAAATAAGGTGTGCAAGACAAGGGAACAAATGGGAACATCAGTGAAGGGGGCTAATGGGGAGGTGATAATATGTAGTGGTGATGTGAGGAGATGGAGTGAGTATTTTGAAGTTTTGTTGAATGTGTTAGACGATAGAGTGTCAGATATAGGGTGTTTTGGTCGAGGTGGTGTGCAAAGTGAGAGGGTTAGGGAGAATGATTTGGTGAACAGAGAAGAGGTAGTGAAAGCTTTGCGGAAGATGAAAGCCCGCAAGGCAGCGGGTTTGGATGGTATTGCAGTGGAATTTATTAAAAAGGGGGGTGACTGTGTTGTTAACTGGTTGGTGAGGTTATGTAATGCATGTATGACTCATGGTGAGTTGCCTGAGGATTGGCGGGATGCTTGCATAGTGCCATTGTACAAAGGCAAAGGGGATAAAGGTGAGTGCTCAAATTACAGAGGTACAAGTTTGTTGAGTATTCCTGGGATATCATATGGGAGGGTATTGATTGAGAGGGGGAGGGCATGTACAGAGCATCAGACTGGGAAAGAGCAGTGTGGTTTCAGAAGTGGTAGAGGATGTGTGGATCACTTGTTTGCTTTGAAGAATGTATGTGAGAAATACTTAGAAAATCAAATGAATTTGGATGTAGCATTTATGGATCTGGAGAAGGCATATGATAGAGTTGACAGAGATGCTCTGTGGAAGGTATTAAGAATATATGGTGTGGGAAGCAAGTTGTTAGGGGCAGTGAAAAGTTTTTATCGAGGATGTAAGGCATGTGTACGAGTAGGAGGAGAGGAAAGTGATTGGTTCTCATTGAATGTCAGTTTGCGGCAGGGGTGTGCGATGTCTTCATAGTTGTTTGATTTGTTTATGGATGGGGTTGTTAGGGAGGTGAATGCAAGAGTTTTGGAAAGAGGGGCAAGTATGCAGTCTGTTGTGAATGAGAGAACTCGGGAAGTGAGTCAGTTGTTGTTCGCTGATGATACAGCGCTGGTGGTTGATTCGTGGGAGAAACTGCAGAAGGTGATGACTGAGTTTGGTAAAGTGTGTGAAAGAAGAAAGCTGAGAGTAAATGTGAATAAGAGCAAGGTTATTAGGTACAGTAGAGTTGAGGGACAAGTCATTTGTGAGGTAAGTTTGAATGGAGAAAAACTGGAGGAAGTAAAGTGTTTTAGATATCTGGAAGTGGATTTGACAGTGGATGGAACCATGGAACCGATAGTGAGTCATAGGGTGGGGGAGGGGGCGAAAGATCTGGGAGCTTTGAAAAATGTGTGGAAGTCGAGAACGGTATCTCGGAAAGCAAAAATGGAAACTGCAGAAGGTGGTGACTGAGTTTGGTAAAGTTTGTGAAAGAAGAAAGCTGAGAGTAAATGTGAATAAGAGCAAGGTTATTAGGTACAGTAGAGTTGAGGGACAAGTCATTTGGGAGGTAAGTTTGAATGGAGAAAAACTGGAGGAAGTGAAGTGTTTTAGATATCTGGAAGTGGATTTGACAGTGGATGGAACCATGGAACCGATAGTGAGTCATAGGGTGGGGGAGGGGGCGAAAGTTCTGGGAGCGTTGAAAAATGTGTGGAAGTCGAGAACGGTATCTCGGAAAGCAAAAATGGGTACGTTTGAAGGAATAGTGGTTCCGACAATATTGTATGGTTGCGAGGCGTGGGCTATAGATAGAGTTGTTTGGAGGAAGGTGGATGTGCTGGAAATGAGACGTTTGAGGACAATATGTGGTGTGAGGTGATTTGATCGAGTAAGTAATGAAAGGGTAAGAGAGATGTGTGGTAATAAAAAGAGTGTGGTTGAGAGAGCAGAAGAGGGTGTTTTGAAATGTTTTGGTCACATGGAGAGAATGAGTGAGGAGAGATTGACAAAGAGGATATATATGTCAGAGGTGGAGGGAACGAGGAGAAGTGGGAGACCAAATCTTAGGTGGAAAGATGGAGTGAAAAAGATTTTGAGTGATCGGGGCCTGAACATGCAGGAGGGTGAAAGGCGTGCAAGGAATAGAGTGAATTGGAACGATGTGGTATACCGAGGTCGACGTGGTGTCAATGGATTGAACCAGGGCATGTGAAGTGTCTTGGGTAAACCATGGAAAGTTGTGTGGGGCCTGGATGTGGAAAGGGAGGTGTGCTTTCGGTGCATTATACATAACAGCTAGAGACTAAATGTGGACGAATGTGGCCTTTGTTTTCTTTTCCTAGTGCTACCTCGCGCACATGCGGAAGGAGGGGGTTCTCATATCATGTGTGGCGGGGTGGCGATGGGAATGTATAAGGGCAGGAAGTATGAATTATGTACATGTGTGTGTATATATATATATATATATATATATATATATATATATATATATATATATATATATATATATATATATATTTTTTTTTTTTTTTTTTTTTTTTTTTGCTTTGTCGCTTTCTCCCGCGTTTGCGAGGTAGCGCAAGGAAACAGACGAAAGAAATGGCCCAACCCACCCTCATACACAATGTATATACATACACGTCCACACACGCAAATATACATACCTATACATCTCAATGTACACATATATATACACACACAGACACATACATATATACCCATGCACACAATTCACACTGTCTGCCTTTATACATTCCCATCGCCACCTCGCCACACATGGAATACCATCCCCCTCCCCCCTCATGTGTGCGAGGTAGCACTAGGAAAAGACAACACAGGCCCCATTCGTTCACACTCAGTCTCTAGCTGTCATGCAATAATGCCCAAAACCACAGCTCCCTTTCCACATCCAGGCCCCACACAACTTTCCATGGTTTACCCCAGACGCTTCACATGCCCTGATTCAATCCACTGACAGCACGTCAACCCCGGTATACCACATCGATCCAATTCACTCTATTCCTTGCCCTCCTTCCACCTTCCTGCATGTTCAGGCCCCAATCACACAAAATCTTTTTCACTCCATCTTTCCACCTCCAATTTGGTCTCCCACTTCTCCTCGTTCCCTCCACCTCCGACACATATATCCTCTAGGTCAATCTTTCCTCACTCATTCTCTCCATGTGCCCAAACCATATCAAAACACCCTCTTCTGCTCTCTCAACCACGCTCTTTTTATTTCCACACATCTCTCTTACCCTTACATTACTTACTCGATCAAACCACCTCACACCACACATTGTCCTCAAACATCTCATTTCCAGCACATCCACCCTCCTGCGCACAACTCTATCCGTAGCCCACGCCTCGCAACCATACAACATTGTTGGAACCACTATTCCTTCAAACATACCCATTTTTGCTTTCCGAGATAATGTTCTCGACTTCCACACATTCTTTAGGTATGTATATGTGCGTATGTGGACTAGTATGTATGTACATGTGTATGTGGGTGGGTTGTGCCATTCCTTCGTCTGTTTCCTTGCGCTACCTTGCTAACGCGGGAGACAGCGACAAAGTATAATAAATCAATATGTAATAAATATATATGTATATATATATATATATATATATATATATATATATATATATATATATATATATATATATATATATTTATTTATTTATTTATTTATTTATTTATTTATTTATTTATTACACTTAGTCGCTGTCTCCCGCGTCTGCGAGGTAGTGCAAGGAAACAGACGAAAGAATGGCCCAAACCACCCAATGCACATTTATATACATAAACGCCCACACACGCACATATACATACCTATACATTTCAACTTATACATACATATATATACACAGACATAAACATATGTACATATTCATAATTGCTGCCTTCATCCATTCTCGTCGCCATCCCGCCACACATGAACCTCCCCTCCTTCCGCGCGCGCGAGGTAGAGCTAAGATAAGACAACAAAGGCCACATTCGTTCACACTTTGTCTTTAGCTGTCATGAGTAATGCACCGAAACCACAGCTCCCTTTCCACATCCAAGTCCTACAAAACTTTCCATGGTTTACTTCAGTCGCCCTGGTTCAATAAATATATATATATATATATATATATATATATATATATATATATATATATATATATATATATATATATATATATATATATATATATATATATATTTTTTTTTTTTTTTTCTTTTTTTTTTTTTTGCTTTGTCGCTGTCTCCCGCGTTTGCGAGGTAGCGCAAGGAAACAGACGAAAGAAATGGCCCAACCCACCCCCATACACATGTATATACATACGTCCACACACGCAAATATACATACCTACACAGCTTTCCATGGTTTACCCCAGACGCTTCACATGCCTTGATTCAATCCACTGACAGCACGTCAACCCCGGTATACCACATCGCTCCAATTCACTCTATTCCTTGCCCTCCTTTCACCCTCCTGCATGTTCAGGCCCCGATCACACAAAATCTTTTTCACTCCATCTTTCCACCTCCAATTTGGTCTCCCTCTTCTCCTCGTTCCCTCCACCTCCGACACATATATTGTCTTGGTCAATCTTTCCTCACTCATTCTCTCCATGTGCCCGAACCATTTCAAAACACCCTCTTCAGCTCTCTCAACCACGCTCTTTTTACTTCCACACATCTCTCTTACCCTTACGTTACTTACTCGATCAAACCACCTCACACCACATATTGTCCTCAAACATCTCATTTCCAGCACATCCATCCTCCTGCGCACAACTCTATCCATAGCCCACGTCTCGCAACCATACAACATTGTTGGAACCACTATTCCTTCAAACATACCCATTTTTGCTTTCCGAGATAATGTTCTCGACTTCCACACATTCTTCAAGGCTCCCAGAATTTTCGCCCCCTCGCCCACCCTATGATCCACTTCCGCTTCCATGGTTCCATCCGCTGCCAGATCCACTCCCAGATATCTAAAATATATATATATATATATATATATATATATATATATATATATATATATATATATATATATATAATACAACATGTAATTTTCATATTTAAATCAATCTAAACAATTTCATCATAGCGCGCCCGAGATTCGAACCTGCGCCACCTTGAATGGTAGGCGGACAGCGCACCCCTAGGCCACCATTAGGTAAATAACTTACGTATCCTAAGCTACTAAACCAACAGCTCGAGGGTCCTTACCCACTCACTGTGAGCCAGTAAACATGGACAATCACATGTTTATCAAATGGCGTCCTAGCTTCGTCTCTTCGATGTATATCAACTGACTGTCATATTTCTCTCTTGTGTCTCCCCTGATGATGTGATTATTACACGAAAGTGCACTTGGGAACTTTTCGTGTTTCACTTTCCTCGTGGACTCATAGGAATATATATATATATATATATATATATATATGAGGAAAGCGTCAACGACGAAACTGCCTGTTTGTATATATGTCTGTCTGTTGCCTTGGAGACCTCATGTGCCCGTCTGTCTGCTTACGTCTCCTGTCTATGTGTTTGTTTGTCTTCCTGTCTGTCTTGTGAATCTGTTTCTTTGTCCATATATCCTAATGTCTGTGTATTCTTCTGTCCCTCTCTCTGTCTGTTTGTAGATCCTTGCCCACATGATCCACAGTTACTGTCTTTATTCGTCTCTCTGTCACCTTGCTTTAGTATCTGTCTCTTTGTGAATTCTCGAGTCCCTGCTCAATCGTCCTCGCTCCTCTGTCCGTTTGACTAGATTTTCAGTTCACTCTCCCTGGTGCGACCCAAGTCCAGCTGGTATGATTGCAATTTACATAATACATATTTGTATAAGAAGACTGGCTGCCAGCAGTCTCTTTCTTCAAAGTGGTGGAGGGGTGTGTGTTAGGGGGGGAAATGTGTGCGTCTCTTGTATCTATGGGAAGTCCTAAAAGTCTGGCTGGCTTCCTTGGGGGAAAACATAGCCAGACGCAGCAGAGAACTTTTTTGAAGTTATTATGTTTCACTTACATCAGGGAGGAGAAAAGTAAAGTTTTACTTAGATTCCTTTTTTTTTTTTCTTTGTCAATTTCACCGTTGTACGATTACTAACCTCGTCTATTATTCAGTATGTATCAGTTCATTATCCGTGTGTGTTCGTTCATGATCCGTGTGTGTTCGTTCATTATCCTTGGGTGTTCGTTCATTATCCGTGTGTGTTCGTTCATTATTTATGTGTCCGTTCATTATTCGTGTGTGTTCGTTCATTATCCATGTGTGTTCGTTCATTATCCGTGGGTGTTCGTTCATTATTCATGTGTGTTCGTTCATTATTCGTGCGTGTTCGTTCATCATCCGTGTGTGTTCGTTCATTATTCGTGTGTGTCGTTCATTATCCATGTGTGTCCGTTTATTATCCGTGTGTGTTCGTTCATTATTCGTGTGCGTCCTTTTATTATCCGTGTGTGTCCGTTCATTATCCGTGTGCGCCCGTTCATTATTCGTGTGTGTCGTTCATTATCCGTGTGTGTCCGTTCTTTATCCGTGTGTGTCGTTCATTATCCGTGTGTGTCCGTTCTTTATCCGTGTGTGTCGTTCATTATCCGTGTGTGTCCGTTCTTTATCCGTGTGTGTCGTTCATTATCCGTGTGTGTCCGTTTATTATCCGTGTGTGTCCGTTCATTATCCGTGTGCGTCCGTTCATCATTCGTGTGTGTCGTTCATTATCCGTGTGTGTCCGTTCTTTATCCATGTGTGTCGTTCATTATCCGTGTGTGTCCGTTTATTATCCGTGTGTGTCCGCTCATTATCCGTGTGCGTCCGTTCATTATTCGTGTGTGTCGTTCATTATCCGTGTGTCCGTTCATTATTCGTGTGTGTCCATTCATTATCCGTGTGTGTCGTTCATTATTCGTGTGTGTCGTTCATTATCCGTGTGTGTCCGTTCATTATTCGTGTGTGTCATTCATTATTCGTGTGTGTCGTTCATTATCCGTGTGTGTCCGTTCATTATCCGTGTGTGTCCGTTCATTATCCGTGTGTGTCCGTTTATTATCCGTGTGTGTCCGTTCATTATCCGTGTGCGTCCGTTCATTATCCGTGTGTGTCGTTCATTATTCGTGTGTATCGTTCATTATCTGTGTGTGTTCGTTCATTATCCGTGTGCGTCCGTTCATTATTCGTGCGTGTCGTTCATTATCCGTGTGTATCCGTTCATTATCCGTGTGCGTCCGTTCATTATTCGTGTGTGTCGTTCATTATTCGTGTGTGTCCGTTCATTATCCGTGTGCGTCCGTTCATTATTCGTGTGTGTCGTTCATTATTCGTGTGTGTCCGATCATTATCCTTGTGTGTCCTTTCATTATCCGTGTGTGTTTTTCCGTTCATCACTCGTGTGTGTACCATTTGTTGCCCTCTTCTGGGCCTTCTTTATTAGATCTGTGTGTGTGTGTGTGTGTGTGTGTGTGTGTGTGTGTGTGTGTGTGTGTGTGTAATTACACTGCCTGCTATGTGGTGAGAGTTTTATACTTATGTTGCCCCGTCTTCTTAACCTTGTATATATGTGCTGTGTACTTACTTCTATGTATGTATGGACACACACACACACACACACACACACACACACACACACACACAGCCTATGCCAGGTTCCCATTCTATGGACCAGCCCCTTGGGGAGGATGAACAGCTGAGTTGACTGTGGGCTGACTGCCACAACCAACATGGCACAGGCGAAAGCAATATTACAATCGAAGTTATATGCGTTCGAGACAAATTGATAAGTGGTAAAAAAAAAAACAAAATACAGATGGGGTTAATTTGAAGGGAATTTTCAAATCGTTCCAACAAAATATTGCTGGCACTTAATAGCGTTTGATATGATAGCACTTGGCTGTATAGGAACTAGCACTCATGTCTTCATATCACGGGTATTATTAAGACAGATGGGGACAAGTTACCCTACAGTTAGGGTACGAAACTACGTGTTTAGTTATGCCATGCTGTACGGTGAGGTAGTTCGCCCTGTAGCCATGTTCCACGTATTCCTTCCACAAGACCAGCCACATGTACGAGACAGATCACCACCGACATCTTCCATAGTTAGATCACGTACCAGTACCATCACCAGCTGGTCTCCACACTACACACAATTCCAAGATCTTTAGCTTGACTACAGACCTTGGTGTGTTTCATCCCACGTAGCTCGAGTATGTTCAACATCATGATGATAGGAGCATGGAAGATATAGACAGGTAGATAGACAAGACAGATAGTTAAATAGACAGACATGGAGATAGACAGACAGACGTACAGATAGATAGTTATAGGTAGATTGATAATTTCGAAATCAAGAACGAAGGAAAACTGCCAGCAAAGCACATAAACATTGATGCAAGACAGTGTCTCGGTTTAATACAACTGAGAACCGAAACGAAGAAAAAAGGGAAATGAATTTTAAATATGCTTGGCAACGCGAGGCGAGAGGCGCTTCTCTGGGGTGATCAGACGGCTCAAGGCAAGCGAAGGAACACGAGGGGAGGGGAGGGAAGATAAAGCCGAAGGAAAGGACGATTTTAGAGAATTGAGAATGAAGGAAAAAAGAAATAACAGTGTTGGGAGAACAGCAATAACGAGAGATTAGATAACCGACAGATGTTACCGGGGAAAGAAAGGAAGGAAATAGAGAGGAGGGAGAGGAAAGGATGGATAAAAGACCATCAAGGATGAGGTGGAAAAGAGGGTTGCAGATGGTGGAACGAGCAGCTCGAGGTAATCACAGTCTTGGGAAGAAGAATAGATATGAAGATCGAGGAGAAAATGGGAAGAGGATGGATTGATTGTATGAGAGAGAGAGAGAGAGAGAGAGAGAGAGAGAGAGAGAGAGAGAGAGAGAGAGAGAGAGAGAGAGAGAGGAAAAAGAATGAAATGAAACAGCGAATATGGAAAGGTTAACAAAAGAGGAATCCTCAGTCACGAAGAAAGATGGTCCACAGAACACGAGCAAGCAGGAGGACAAGGAGAGTGAGTGATGCAGTACTCAGGTGAGCTTATTGCTACAGCGAGGAGCAGGCAGGTAAATGCTGGGACGCTGAATAGAGTTGAAACTGGTGGAAGATTGCAAGTCTCAGGAAGGAGAGGGAGAGCGAGAACAGTAAGAAAACAAGTGGAAACATATACAAGAGAGGTAGAAAGTGGCAGGATGGGAGGAAGAACACAACAAACCACTGTCAGTAATGGTCAGAGAGAGAGAGAGAGAGAGAGAGAGAGAGAGAGAGAGAGAGAGAGAGAGAGAGAGAGAGAGAGAGAGGATGTGTGTGTGTGTGTTTACGAATGTCTACGATGAGAGTTTGCCAATTCGCGGGTCTCGCTTAGTAAGATATTGAAAAGTGATCTGTGTAACGTAGACGATAGAAACAGACAACCAAGAGATTAGAATGTTGACGAAAACAAGTGAATAGTTTCTGAAGCTAAGAAAAACAGAAAGTTTGATGATGGCGGAGAGAGAGAAAAGCTGGCAACTGTCTGGGATATAAACACATAACACCCGGTGATAATAGCGTCCTTAAACCAGGCAATAGAACTGTATTGACAAAGTTGCCGAAGTGTGTGTAGAGTTGGGAAGTAAAAGGTTACGGAACATTACCGGATGATGAGGTGATCAGCAGAGTTTTGTAAAGAAGGCTCTGGAAAATTTCACGTTTTCTGTCTCCTGTACTTTACAATTTCATCTGATTCCAAAGTATTTTAGTAAAACGTTCCACATCGACGAATTTATCATTGCTTCTTCTAATTCTAGTTCCTTTTTATTGATAAACATTTTGATTCATATTAAGCTCGAGTTTTGATCATAACGCATCTTGCATACCCTGGACGCAGTATTGCCAGAATTTTACGTGTTTTTTGAGACCCTGAGATGGAACTTGAGGAGTTTGAGTTATAGCAAGTGAAGAAGAGAATTGACAGTGTGGGTTGCATGGAGAGAGTAACAGACGGACGACAGTCGGGAACCATTTTCCCCACCCAGCAACGCACAGAGTCACTGACGCGAGCCTGAGGGTGGTGGTATGGGCAGTGTAGTACGCCCGGTAGTACAGTACCAAGTGGTAGACATTTTCCTCCACAACCATTGTGTTCAGAAATTCCTTCTTCTAACTGGCTAGTGTCTTGTCGGAAGGTAACGCAATCCTGAAATGAGTCATGTTACTGTGGCTCTCACTTGGTGTGGTCTGCAGATAATGTACCTGACAGTTTACGCACTTAACACGACGTGTAGATAAGGGATGAGTTGGTCTATAGTTGGGTGATTAACAATGAGCATATTTGACAACTGGTTTGGTTAAGACTTATTAAAGACCAGGGGTACTGTGGTCGACAATGTGCTCAACAGGTGGTGTACTGGGTGATCAGTGTGGTGGAGTTAGTGTGATGGACAGTAGATACCATACACAGTTGGTGTAGTGAGGGGAGAATATTACCGTCAACCCGTGTGACTGAGAACCAGTGTGACGAAAGGGAAGTCCGGTCGACCGATCATGTTTCGTAGTTACTGTGGTTGATGTAGTTTGTATGGTAGGCAACAGGTGGAGTCGAGTGTATATGTAATCATCAAATAATATGGTCTGTAGTCAGTATGGTAGACACAGTAGATGAGGTAGGAAGTCATTGTTATCTTAAGTAGTATACTGGACAGTTGATGTGGTCCAGCGTTGCTTTTTTGAGTAGTCCATCCTGGTTGTCGATGACTTGGGTCGACGTGTATATGGTGTACAGCTTGTGTTATTTCCAGCCTCACGCCACACTAGTCCTGTATCACCTGCCGTAACTTAATTAAGGCAAGGGGAGGCACTGATCTAATTAAACCCATGGGATTAAATTGCTTATACAGTCTCACTGGCTCGGACGGAAATACGGTTAAATATTCCTTTCTGTCGACGCCCAGCTGCCACCTGCCTCTGGGTATATGCCCAGGATCCCATTTGTTTATATTCAAGAGGGTAAGCTGAACGCTCAGAGTTTTATCCTTTATTCAGCTTCTTTTCAACGTGTGTTCTCAGTAGTGTTGAAGATGATATAACGTAATTTTCATTTTGTTTTTATTCATGTCATTTATGAATATGTTTTGCTTATAAATTGTCCTGCGTGCGAAATCCATGACAGTTCTTTAACGAGGCTGCACACCCATGATGTAGCCTCACCAAAGGTGAGTTTTCACTCGCGGTGTAACCTCGAGCAGGCGGAATCCGGTAACACACACACACACACACACACACGCACACACACACACACACACACACACACACACACACACACACACACACACAATATACAGGTGAAATCGCACTTCAGTAGGAGTTCATACAATGTTATCCATCATGTAATTTTTCTAAACATGTGGCACGACATGTTTCGTGAAGACACCCTCACCTCATCAGGTGCCAGTACTTAGCAAAGTCCCGCCGTCCAGCACCAATCAGTACAAACCAAGCACTGTCTGCTTTGTCTGGCAGTAACTATTGTAAGGGAGAGTGATGAAGGGGGTCACTTGGCGGGGCTTGTCCTGGGTAACTGTATGTGTCTTAACAGCGTTTTTGTTTTCCTGTTTTGTCAATTCTCTTGTAATGATTTGGTTCATGCTAGATGGGCTACGATGTATTTTCCAAGACATACAATGAGCGTTGTATGTCTTGGACAATCGCATGTTTACCAAATGGCGTTCTAGCTTCGTCTCTTCGATGTATATCAACTGACTTATATTTCTCTCTTGTGGCTCCCCTGATGATGTGATTATTACACGAAAGTGCACCTGGGAACTTATCGTGTTTCATTTTCCCCGTGGACTCGTAGGAATATCTTGATCACGCGCAAAATTGTGATCCTTTCCAATATATATATATATATATATATATATATATATATATATATATATATATATATATATATATATATATATATAAATATATATATATATATATATATATATATATATATATATATATATATATATATATATATATATATATATATATATGTGTGTGTGTGTGTGTGTGTGTGTGTATGTACAGTCATAGTAGTAAAGACGTGATTCATATATATAAGGTAAAGAGACAGGGAAAAGGTAAGTGTAAAGTCTCTCACCATCACACACACACACATGATAATCTTACAAGTGACATAGAGAGGAGCTCCCCTGTCAGAAAGCTTACTCACAATATTCTGGAGGTCAGCAGTTACCTTAGGGCTTTTGTGTACAAATAAAGGAGGGGTGGAGTGTGGAGCTGAACATCAAGTTCATGGATATAGAGTTGATTTTGCTTGTGTTTAGGAGTTTAATGGCAGTTTAGGATGAATCAACTATTCAGAAGTGTTGCTAACTTTAGCAAACGAATATTTTTGAATATTTATGTAAAGAATGGCTCACCATATGTTACTACTGACAACTTTCTACATATTAGTCTTCCAATTCTGTAAACTTATAAAGACATAATTTTTATGTAATCAATTTCCTAAGCTATTTAGTTACATAAACAGAGATTTCTTTCATATGATGTTAGGAAACTAAAAAATTTTACAAAAATTAAAGATTCCTTATGATCATTACATATATATATATATATATATATATATATATATATATATATATATATATATATATGACGAGGACAAGAATGAGCTAATACGTAAAACATCATGACTGTTATTAGATTTCCCCGCAGTAATGGCATGATATCATGTTCGGTCTTCACTGTACGCTGTTACGTTGCAGTCATCAACTGTTGCTAAGATATAAGAGGCAAAGATGATGTTAGAATGTTGCTGAGTGAAAGGTGATCTCTCATCAGACAGTAGTCAGTCAGCCAAGCCATGGCGTGTGTGTTCCCGCCGTCCAACAAGAGAGTACATTAAATAGTACATGTTATGACGAAGTCGAGAGGTTTCCACTACTTCATGTACCCTTACTACAACGAATGAAAGTCCTGGAACCGCCACTGAATTACGAGAACATGTTCGCAATGGTGATCTTTGAATACCAAGTTGGTAAATGGCTGATCTACATGCATAATTGCATTCATTGTCTCCTGTCACGCGTCAAATTAATATCATCGAGAGCGGCCAAGTGATAAGTAAATCATGGAATATATAACAACCTGGAAGCAACGCCGGGTTATTAACTCCGAGTCATGTTGGAAGTTATTTTAGATGTGATGCGAAGCCCCGCTCCAGCCTGCCAGCTCTCCTGGTGATCGCGTTACATCCTCAACCTTCACTTGGCTGGTCTGATCTCACTCCTGGTGATCGTGTTACATCCTCAACCTTCACGTGGCTGGTCTGATCTCACTCCTGGTGATCGTGTTACATCCTCAACCTTCACGTGGCTGGTCTGATCTCACTCCTGGTGATCGTGTTACATCCTCAACCTTCACGTGGCTGGTCTGATCTCACTCCTGGTGATCGTGTTACATCCTCAACCTTCACGTGGCTGATCTGATCTCACTCCTGGTGATCGTGTTACATCCTCAACCTTCACGTGGCTGATCTGATCTCACTCCTGGTGATCGTGTTACATCCTCAACCTTCACGTGCGGTCTGATCTCACTCCTGGTGATCGAGTTCATTCTCACTTCCGTGGCTGATCTGATCTCACTCCTGGTGATCGTGTTACATCCTCAACCTTCACGTGGCTGGTCTGATCTCACTCCTGGTGATCGTGTTACATCCTCAACCTTCACGTGGCTGGTCTGATCTCACTCCTGGTGATCGTGTTACATCCTCAACCTTCACGTGGCTGATCTGATCTCACTCCTGGTGATCGTGTTACATCCTCAACCTTCACGTGGCTGATCTGATCTCACTCCTGGTGATCGTGTTACATCCTCAACCTTCACGTGGCTGGTCTGATCTCACTCCTGGTGATCGTGTTACATTCTCAACCTTCACGTGGCTGGTCTGATCTCACTCCTGGTGATCGTGTTACATCCTCAACCTTCACGTGGCTGGTCTGATCTCACTCCGGGTAAGAAAATAGATATTTCTATCAATAGAACAGTAGCGATGAATATTATACAAAGTTACACCTGTCAAATTAAGATACAAAAACCACCTACAAGACGTGAATGTTTTGATCATATTGTTGGTTGACGACAGCCAAATCATCGTACCTGCGACACACTTTTGTTATCTCAAGAAAAGTCACAGGACCTCACATGTTTCAATGCTAATACCCCACATGTAACGTACTGCCTCACCACAGTACCAGCTGAATGGATGGCAAAGATGAAATGGCTTAGAACAACATTATTTGTAACTGTGGTGATTCATAGATTTCCTGTTATTCAACTTGCAGTTGGCTTCCTCAGCAGCAAAATGTATAAATAGATTTTTCAAAAGTGATAATTTTCCCCTCAGGTCAGTGACCTGTGAACGTCTCAGTACTATAGAGGGTCGCTGAGGAGGAGGATGCTCACCACGATTTCTCAGCGGATCTTCAGGACAGAATAGCGGACGAGCAACAGACAAACAGACATGTGAAAAAAAAAAATTAAGAGTATTATACCGCCACGTAGAATTTTGTTAACATGAACGCAGAAAGATAACATAGACTCCAGACTCTGATAACGAGGGATAACAGTGATTCGAATATAAGAGAAGAGACAGACTATACACAAGACGAAAAGTGGTCATTTCATCACTGTAACAGCTCCAGCTGCGATATATATATATATAAGCAAGGAAGACACACTATTGAAAGAAGATCAAATAGATATTCTATCATTCACGACCGTCAAACTTTTGCCTCTCTTAGAGGAAAAAAATTGGAGAGGGGCGTGTTACGCCCGGCTCGTTATCTTCATGATGATGATTTCATGTCATTTATGTACGGGATGATCTGCTGATGGACAGGAGAGACTTGGGTTAACTTCCTCCTTGTACTCTGTGCCATGATGATGGTGCCAGCTGAGGGACGTTCGAACTGCATCCGAGTTTTGTTGGACAGGTAGATCTGGTGTGGTGTTAGCGTGGCACAGTGGCATTACAAGGTTCTGTGGCATCTTTACCTGGCCTGTTGTCCTGGTGAACCTTGGGTCTAACTCTGTGGAAAATAATGGCTCAGGGAAAGTTTTCGAATTCCGTCATACGTAGATGTTTTACCTGCTTTACTAGCGCGGTGTTGTAAAAGTTTTATTGAACAGAGTTTTTTTTCCACATAGTTTTCCAAACTGCAAAAGGTCGTGTTGACGCGCTGGGTTTTATGGGTTTCAGTGAGAATAATTTTGTGTTTGACCTTATTATGTTCTCAGTGTATATTTCTGTGATTCATTTGTTTTATGTTAAATGAGACGTCATGGCAACTGAATATATATATATATATATATATATATATATATATATATATATATATATATATATATATATATATATATATATATATATAAATATTCTTTCTTTCATACTGTTCGCCATTTCCCGCCTCAGCGACGTAGCGTTAAGAACAGAAGACTGGGCCTCTGAGGAAACATCCTCACCCGGCTCCCTTCTCTGTTCCTTCCTTTGGAAAATTAAAAAAAAATGAGGGAAGATTTCCAGCCCCCCGCTCCCTTCCCTTTTAGTCGCCTTCTACGACACGCAGGGAATACGTGGGAAGTATTCTTTCTCCCCTATCCCCAGGGATAATATATATATATATATATAATATATATTCACATACCCTATTTATCGACCATTCCTTAGGAGAGGATGAACAGTTGGGTTGACCGCGAGCCGACTGCCGCGACCATGAATTCGATTCTATGGAAGCTCGACCACGGGCAGCCCGTGAATGCGTCACCGTCAGTAACGCTAACAGCAACACCACTGTGGTTTGGTTCCTGCGGTGCTTACTGAATTAACTTATCGTGGTCGTCAGGGTCGAGGGAACCAAAGATTATAGTGTGTCAATGTGTCGCCTTGTGGTACTGCTTCAGGCTGTGGTCTCGCCACGACCTGACAGCCTCTGGGTGGATATCCAGGCGGTTCGTGATCTTATTATAAACATTTAACGTAATCCAGCGGTCTTGCTGTGTGGTGGGCGGGGGACTGGTGTGATACTGTAGTGGTTCATGAGGTTGGGAGAGGTTCTGGCCTGGCTCACTAGCCTTAGCTTGGCTCACAGGTGATAGCGTTGTGTGGTTACCATGACGAAGTGTGATAACTTCAAGATTTTAAGATGCCTCAACTACATTCAGCAGTTTCCATTTAGTTTTAAGTTACTGATGTGTTTTGGCGGCATCCTTGGGCATCGTAGCTGTGGTACAGTTCAGCAGCAATGTGCTGGCGTGGCGGCATCCTTGGGCATCGTAGCTGTGGTACAGTTCAGCAGCAATGTGCTGGTGTGGCAAACAGTATTGTCTAGGACTTATTGTCACAGAGGCGGTCCGTCTGGGTAACTTGTCATAGTTGAGCAGAGATGACGCTGACTGGTAGCCTCAGAATGCTTCACTAGTCTTGGCTGATGATGTAGTGTCACTTAACTGTCCTCGTTTGGCTCGATGGTTATGGTGTGATTTACTAGCCTGAACGTTAGTTAATAACCTGAGTTTATCTCAGTATCTTCGTCTCTCTCTCTCTCTCTCTCTCTCTCTCTCTCTCTCTCTCTCTCTCTCTCTCTCTCTCTCTCTCTCTCTAGTCACTAAAGCAATTTAGGTGCAGCGGGGGAGAAAGAGGATGATCCCGCGTTAGCTATCTTTTCTTGAGCCGGGAGTTCGTGCACCTCCACAAATCATTTTACAACCTAACCTTGTTAACTTACGACTTACACGGGGAGGAGAGACTATTCAGCATCATCATTCAACATTAAGCTCGAAATTTCCTCGTTTAACTTTCTAACGTTTTAGATTTATCCATTTAATCTGTGAGGTAGTTAGTCTAGCAAAGGATTACGCTAAACCAATTATGAGAAAATGAGATTAAGGTAAACCGTATAGCCCTAATGTTCACCTTTACTGTAGACATGTGATACAGCGACAGAAGGCAGATGAAAGGTCATTGATAAGGCGATGTTCTCAGGAGGAGAAGTGCCAGGGTAATGCTCGAGGCCGACGAAGAGCAAGTATCATCCCAGGTGACTGGTGGAGTGACAGCAAGACAAATGAACCTCCTGCCCAGCTGGCTAGCCCGCAGCGGCTTTCTCTGGGTGCAACCTTCTTAACATGGTACTCTCTCTCTCTCTCTCTCTCTCTCTCTCTCTCTCTCTCTCTCTCTCTCTCTCTCTCTCTCTCTCTCTCTCTCTCTCTCTCTCATTTCTGACACACGAGTACAAATAGGATGAATCTCTTCCTTCTAGACTTCTCGCGAGCCACGTAGCGGGACAAATGAAGACACAGCAACTCATTCTATCTTGAGAACCTGGTGAAGTGGGGAACACTGTGTTTATATCCCCAGCTGACTGTGGTACTGTATGACAGACGCTCCTTCCACGACGTATGCTCCCCAATAGAGGACCAGAGCAGGACGAGATGACATGAGAAAATGGAAGATGAATCCATGTAACGGAAACACATCATCGATCATGAAAACCAATTCTAATCGTGTCCACTTAAGCAGCCCGGTCACCGAACACTTGATAAAGCTGTCCTTGAACTTCGAAAATGGAATTCCGAAAGCACGCATCATGGATTTACGTAGGGAATAATTCTTCTCTTTGATATTCACATTCCTGGGAATTAATCACGGCAAAGCTTTCATGTTTGTCCAAGGCGGATCCCAAGATAATATACCCAGTTATCATCGAATGGTTGATGGTTTTCAGCGGCAACGTAATTACAGCAAAACATTTGTGGTCGGCTGTGTCGTCCAACCCCACCCCACCTTCCCTCACAGCAACCTGACCAAAGTTACAGCCACTGCTGCAGCCTCAGCTGCCATAGTCCTGCCCAAACGTGTCCTGGTATTTTTCCAGACGTTCGCGTATTACCGAGGTGAACATAAGGCTAGAGACTTCAATCCAGCTGTATCCACACAAAGTCTTCTTCAAGTAGAATAACAAATAGGAAATATCAAGCTTACACGCACGCTGCTTTGATCATCTGTCTGGCCTCGTAAATGCTTTGTCCTCGTTCTCCGATTACCTAGGCTGGTCTGCTGGTTCTCTCCCCCCCCCCCCCCCCTTCCTCCCCTCCTTTTCCCGCTAACAACTCGCTCACCGCAATGTGACCTAAAAGCTCTGCCCAGTTGACGAAGGTTGCTGATCTGGTATTCAAAGGAATCTGATACGCGTATGTGCGCCGCTTCTTACGCTTATTTTTTTTTTTTTTTGTCACGCTCGCTCATGATACATCGCTAAGGCTTTTCCCACCTGGGTAGATACCTCTTCTCGACCACCTGTACCATGGGACCCTTCGATGTTATATGGTTCCTTAAACAGCTTCTGTTGCTCCATCGCTCTTCTGTCTAACCCACGTACTGTAATAAGATGTATATGGGCCAAACGGGTAAATCTGTAAGGAAGAGGATTCAACAGAATCAGTATTCTGAAAGGATATTCTTTGAATCAAACACTGTGTGCAGATATGTAGAAGACTATTCACATCTAATGGATTTGGCAGGGTCAATAATTGTCTACATTTGTGTGTCGCTTCATAAACATAAATGAAGGACTGTACAAATGAGATGACGTCTTCATGAAATCCCTGTTGACATGTGGCAAAATTAAGGAGGCATTAGCAGACCTGACCCCCTTCGCTAGGTACAGAGGGACGGGTTATTGAACCTTCCTGGTCAACCTTTCCATGTTTGTCACCTCAACTGTTCCTTGTTCCTCAGTCGTTGTGAAGTCTGGGTTTCTAATATATATATATATATATATATATATGTGTGTGTGTGTGTGTGTATGTATATAATTTATTTCTATTTATTTTTTATGCTTAATCGTCGTCTTCCGCGTTAGCGAGGTAGCGCAAGAAACTGTCGAAAGAATGGCCCGACCCACCAACATACACATGCATATACATAAACCCTCGCACACGAACATATACATACCTATACATTTCAGCGTATACATACATATACATACATAGACATATACATATATACACATGTGCATATTCATACATGCTGCCTTCATCCGTTCTCGTCGCCACCCCGCCACACATGAAAAGACAACACCCTCCCCCGCATGTGCGCGAGGTAGCGCTAGGAAAGACAAAAAAGACACATTCGTTCAAACTCGGTCTTTAGCTGTCATGTGTCATGCACCGAAACCACAGCACCTTTTCCACATCCAGGCCCCACAAAACTTTCTATGGTTTACCCCAGACGCTTCACATGCCCTGGTTCAATCCATTGACAGCAACGTCGACCCCGGTATATCACATCGTTCGAATTCACTCTAATCCTTCCACTCCTTTCACTCTCCTGTATGTTCAGGCCCCGATCGAAAAGTTTTTATCGAGGATGTAAGGCATGTGTACGAGCAGGAAGACAGGAAAGTGATTGGTTCTCGGTGAAAGTTGGTTTGCGGCAGGGGTGCGTGATGTCTCCATGGTTTTTTTAATTTGTTTATGGATAGGGTTTTTAGGGAGGTGAATGCAAGAGTTTTGGAAAGAGGGCAAGTATGTAGTCTATTGTGGATGAGAGAGCTTGGGGAAGTTAGTCAGTTGTTGTTCGCTGATGATACAGCGCTGGTGGCGATTCGGGTGAGAAACTGCAGAAGCTGGTGACTGAGTTTGATAAAGTGTGTGAAAGAAGAAAGCTGAGAGTAAATGTAAATAAGAGCAAGGTTATTAGGCACAGTAGGGTTGAGGGACAAGTCAATTGGGAGGTAAGTTTGAATGGAGAAAAACTGGAGGAAATGAAGTGGTTTAGATATCTAGGAGTGGATTTGGCAGCGGATAGAAGCATGGAAGCGGAAGTGAATCATTGGGTGGGGGAGGGGGTGAAAGTTCTGGGAGCGTTGAAAAATGTATGGAAGTCGAGAACATTATCTCCGAAAGCAAAAATGGGTATGTTTGAAGGACTAGTGGTTCCAATACTG
The DNA here is from genome assembly GCF_036320965.1 of Panulirus ornatus. Lineage (NCBI taxonomy): Eukaryota > Metazoa > Arthropoda > Malacostraca > Decapoda > Palinuridae > Panulirus > Panulirus ornatus. The sequence goes on from NC_092242.1 coordinate 51,582,672, forward strand.
TTATATGATTGCGAGGCGTGGGCTATAGAGAGAGTTGTGCGGAGAAGGGTGGATGTTTTGGAAATGAGATGTTTGAGGACAATATGTGGTGTAACGTGGTTTGATCGAGTAAGTTATGAAAGGGTACGAGAGATGTGTGGAAATAAAAAGAGTGTGGTTGAGAGAGCAGAAGAGTGTTTTTTGAAATGATTTGGTCTCATGGAGAGAATGAGTGGAGAAAGATTGACAAAGAGGATATATATGTCAAAGGTGGAGGGAAGGAGGAGAAGTGGGAGACCAAATTGGAGGTGGAAAGATGGAGTGAAAAAGATTTTGAGTGATCGGGACCTGAACATGCAGGAAGTGAGAGGCGTGCAAGGAATAGAGTGAATTGGAACGTTGTGGTATACCGGGGTCGACGTGCTGTCACTTGATTGAACCAGGGCATGTGAAGCGTCTGGGGTAAACCATAGAAAGTTTTGTGGGGCCTGGATGTGGAAAGGGAGCTATGGTTTCGGTGCATGTACATGGCAGCTAGAGACTGAGTGTGAACGAATGTGGCCTTTGTTTTCTTTTCCTAGCGCTACCTCGAACACATCGGGGGGGGGGGGGGGGGGGGGGGGTGTTGTCATTTCATGTGTGGCGGGGTGGCTACGGGAATAAATAAGGGCAGACTATGAATTATGTACATGTGTATATATGTATATGTCTATGTGTGTATATATATGTATACGTTGAGATGTATAGGTATGTATATGTGCGTGTGTGGACGTGTATGTATATACATGTGGATGTGGGTGGGTTGGGCCATTCTTTCGTCTGTTTCCTTGCGCCACCTCGCTAACGCGGGAGACAGCGACAAAGTAAAATAATAATAATAATAATATTGTTCATGTCGACTCTGCATCCTTGAAAATAGCTTGAAATACAGTCGAAAGCTTGGAGCTTCTGTGTTTATTTTCCTAGCGAGTTTACTCGTATCAGTGTTACACTTATGCATGTGACTTACTGCGTCCATCGTTAATGAGATGGCGTTGATCAGGGCACTCGTTTGCCCGTGCCGTTTCATCTCACGTAAACAAAAAATAGACAGCGAACTTGAGTGGTCATGCGATCTCTCGTAGGTAGGATGATAATGATAGTAATAATAGTGATAATTTCGCGCTTGATCGTTGTTTCCCGCGTTAGCAAGTTAGCGCCTGGAAACAGACGAAGAAAGACATCCGCTCACATACACTTATGTAAATATATAACGCACATATACGTACATATTCGCACATGTATTTATTCATACTTACTCTCCTTATCCATTCCAAACGCCACCCCGCCCCACAGGACACATCACAAATGCGTGAAGGAAAAAAGATAACATTTACGTATGTTTTCTTCTTCCTCCACCACAACACTCAAATTTCGGCAGCCATTTGGCTGAAAATACACACTTATCACAGAACTGGGAGGTCATAATGGTAACTAAAACAGTCATGAAAGAGCAGGGCTGGATAATTCCACGCTATAGAGAGGCTCATGAATGAGAGACATCTATATAGTCTGGGTGGCAGATACACAGGTGACGGGAGTGTGTTAACAGCATATTGCCCCACTGCCGCGCCTGTGTGTGTGTGTGTGTGTGTGTGTGTATGTGTGTGTGTGTGTGTGTGTGTGTGTGTGTGTGTGTGTGCGCGCGCATAGCTGAATTAGATCACTAAATTGTTTTTCATGATTTTATCACATTAAGTAACTCATTTGATCAGTAGATCAGTATGAATGTTGGAGAGAAGACTCCAAGGAGAGGTCAAAGTGTCCATTTTCCCGATGTTTTGCTCCTCCACTTTACCTAGTGTGTATATAATACTTTTCTCTGCTTCACGGATGTGCTTAGGACGTTTTCCTGTACATAAAAGGTCTGATCCTTTAACCTCAAGATGGCCCGATCTCGAAAACTCTCGCACAGTTCGGTTAACTTGGAATTTCAGATCATTAATCATTCAGTGGTTCCACTAAGCTGGCTATAATGTTCAGCTAATGCTGCACTGTATCACAGACTCCGTGTTTGAAGTTGGGTTATATCAACACTCAGCACTTCCAATACTAGCCCAGTAACTGTTATATTTCTTTCTTGTATCTCCCCTGATGATGTGATTATTACACGAAAGTGCACTTGGGACTTATCGTGTTTCATTTTCCCCGTAGACTCATAGGACTATATATATATATATATATATATAATATATATAATATATTATATATATATATATATATAATTATATATATAATATATATGTGAAGTGTTTTAGATATCTGGGAGTGGATCTGGCAGCGGATGGAACCATGGAAGCGGAAGTGGATCATAGGGTGGGGAGGGGGCGAAAATCCTGGGGGCCTTGAAGAATGTGTGGAAGTCGAGAACTTATCTCCGAAAGCAAAAATGGGTATGTTTGAAGGACTAGTGGTTCCAATACTGTTATATGATTGCGAGGCGTGGGCTATAGAGAGAGTTGTGCGGAGAAGGGTGGATGTTTTGGAAATGAGATGTTTGAGGACAATATGTGGTGTGAGGTGGTTTGATCGAGTAAGTAATGAAAGGGTACGAGAGATGTGTGGAAATAAAAAGAGTGTGGTTGAGAGAGCAGAAGAGTGTGTTTTGAAATGATTTGGTCTCATGGAGAGAATGAGTGGAGAAAGATTGACAAAGAGGATATATATGTCAAAGGTGGAGGGAAGGAGAAGTGGGAGACCAAATTGGAGGTGGAAAGATGGAGTGAAAAAGATTTTGAGTGATCGGGACCTGAACATGCAGGAAGTGAGAGGCGTGCAAGGAATAGAGTGAATTGGAACGTTGTGGTATACCGGGGTCGACGTGCTGTCACTTGATTGAACCAGGGCATGTGAAGCGTCTGGGGTAAACCATAGAAAGTTTTGTGGGGCCTGGATGTGGAAAGGGAGCTATGGTTTCGGTGCATTGTACATGGCAGCTAGAGACTGAGTGTGAACGAATGTGGCCTTTGTTGTCTTTTCCTAGCGCTACCTCGAACACATCGGGGGGGGGGGGGGTGTTGTCATTTCATGTGTGGCGGGGTGGCTACGAGAATAAATAAGGGCAGACTATGAATTATGTACATGTGTATATATGTATATGTCTATGTGTGTATATATATGTATACGTTGAGATGTATAGGTATGTATATGTGCGTGTGTGGACGTGTATGTATATACATGTGGATGTGGGTGGGTTGGGCCATTCTTTCGTCTGTTTCCTTGCGCCACCTCGCTAACGCGGGAGACAGCGACAAAGTAAAATGATAATAATAATAATATTGTTCATGTCGACTCTGCATCCTTGAAAATAGCTTGAAATACAGTCGAAAGCTTGGAGCTTCTGTGTTTATTTTCCTAGCGAGTTTACTCGTATCAGTGTTACACTTATGCATGTGACTTACTGCGTCCATCGTTAATGAGATGGCGTTGATCAGGGCACTCGTTTGCCCGTGCCGTTTCATCTCACGTAAACAAAAAATAGACAGCGAACTTGAGTGGTCATGCGATCTCTCGTAGGTAGGATGATAATGATAGTAATAATAGTGATAATTTCGCGCTTGATCGTTGTTTCCCGCGGTAGCAAGTTAGCGCCTGGAAACAGACGAAGAAAGACATCCGCTCACATACACTTATGTAAATATATAACGCACATATACGTACATATTCGCACATGTATTTATTCATACTTGCTCTCCTTCATCCATTCCAACGCCACCCCGCCCCACAGGACACATCACAAATGCGTGAAGGAAAAAAGATAACATTTACGTATGTTTTCTTCTTCCTCCACCACAACACTCAAATTTCGGCAGCCATTTGGCTGAAAATACACACTTATCACAGAACTGGGAGGTCATAATGGTAACTAAAACAGTCATGAAAGAGCAGGGCTGGATAATTCCACGCTATAGAGAGGCTCATGAATGAGAGACATCTATATAGTCTGGGTGGCAGATACACAGGTGACGGGAGTGTGTTAACAGCATATTGCCCCACTGCCGCGCCTGTGTGTGTGTGTGTGTGTGTGTGTGTGTGTATGTGTGTGTGTGTGTGTGTGTGTGTGTGTGTGTGTGTGTGTGTGTGTGCGCGCGCATAGCTGAATTAGATCACTAAATTGTTTTTCATGATTTTATCACATTAAGAAACTCATTTGATCAGTAGATCAGTATGAATGTTGGAGAGAAGACTCCAAGGAGAGGTCAAAGTGTCCATTTTCCCGATGTTTTGCTCCTCCACTTTACCTAGTGTGTATATAATACTTTTCTCTGCTTCACGGATGTGCTTAGGACGTTTTCCTGTACATAAAAGGTCTGATCCTTTAACCTCAAGATGGCCCGATCTCGAAAACTCTCGCACAGTTCGGTTAACTTGGAATTTCAGATCATTAATCATTCAGCGGTTCCACTAAGCTGGCTATAATGTTCAGCTAATGCTGCACTGTATCACAGACTCCGTGTTTGAAGTTGGGTTATATCAACACTCAGCACTTCCAATACTAGCCCAGTAACTGTTATATTTCTTTCTTGTATATCCCCTGATGATGTGATTATTACACGAAAGTGCACTTGGGGACTTATCGTGTTTCATTTTCCCCGTAGACTCATAGGACTATATATATATATATATATATATATATATATATATATATATATATATATATATATATATATACATATATATATATATATATATATATATGTGAAGTGTTTTAGATATCTGGGAGTGGATCTGGCAGCGGATGGAACCATGGAAGCGGAAGTGGATCATAGGGTGGGGGAGGGGGCGAAAATCCTGGGGGCCTTGAAGAATGTGTGGAAGTCGAGAACATTATCTCGGAAAGCAAAAATGGGTATGTTTGAAGGAATAGTGGTTCCAACAATGTTGTATGGTTGCGAGGCGTGGGCTATGGATAGAGTTGTGCGCAGGAGGATGGATGTGCTGGAAATGAGATGTTTGAGGACAATGTGTGGTGTGAGGTGGTTTGATCGAGTGAGTAACGTAAGGGTAAGAGAGATGTGTGGAAATAAAAAGAGCGTGGTTGAGAGAGCAGAAGAGGGTGTTTTGAAGTGGTTTGGGCACATGGAGAGGATGAGTGAGGAAAGATTGACCAAGAGGATATATGTGTCGGAGGTGGAGGGAACAAGGAGAAGAGGGAGACCAAATTGGAGGTGGAAAGATGGAGTGAAAAAGATTTTGTGTGATCGGGGCCTGAGCATGCAGGAGGGTGAAAGGAGGGCAAGGAATAGAGTGAATTGGAGCGATGTGGTATACCGGGGTTGACGTGCTGTCAGTGGATTGAAGCAGGGCATGTGAAGCGTCTGGGGTAAACCATGGAAAGCTGTGTAGGTATGTATATTTGCGTGTGTGGACGTATGTATATACATGTGTAGGGGGGGGGGGGGTTGGGCCATTTCTTTTGTCTGTTTCCTTGCGCTACCTCGCAAACGCGGGAGACAGCGACAAAGTATAATAAAAAATAAAAAATAATATATATATATATATATATATATATATATATATATATATACATATATATATATTATTTATTTATTTTGCTTTGTCGCTGTCTCCCGCGTTTGCGAGGTAGCGCAAGGAAACAGACAAAAGAAATGGCACAACCCACCCCCATACACAATGTACACACACACACGCCCACACACGCAAATATACATACCTATACATCTCAATGTACACATATATATACACACACAGACACATACATATATACCCATGCACACAATTCACACTGTCTGCCCCTATTCATTCCCATCGCCACCTCGCCACACATGGAATACCATCCCCCTACCCCCTCATGTGTGCGAGGTAGCACTAGGAAAAGACAACAAAGGCCCCATTCGTTCACACTCAGTCTTCAGCTGTCACGCAATAATGCCCGAAACCACAGCTCCCTTTCCACATCCAGGCCCCACACAACTTTCCATGGTTTACCCCAGACGCTTCACATGCCCTGATTCAATCCACTGACAGCACGTCAACTACGGTATACCACATCGATCCAGTTCACTCTATTCCTTGCCCGCCTTTCACCCTCCTGCATGTTCAGGCCCCGATCACTCAAAATCTTTTTCACTCCATCTTTCCAACTCCAATTTGGTCTCCCACTTCTCCTCGTTCCCTCCACCTCCGACACATATATCCTCTAGGTCAATCTTTCCTCACTCATTCTCTCTATGTGCCCAAACCATTTCAAAACACCCTCTTCTGCTCTCTCAACCACGCTCTTTTTATTTCCACACATCTCTTACCCTTACATTACTTACTCGATCAAACCACCTCACACCACACATTGTCCTCAAACATCTCATTTCCAGCACATCCACCCTCCTGCGCACAACTCTATCCATAGCCCACGCCTCGCAACAATACAACATTGTTGGAACCACTATTCCTTCAAACATACCCATTTTAGCTTTCCGAGATAATGTTCTCGACTTCCACCCATTCTTCAAGGCTCCCAGGATTTTCGCCCCCTCCCCCACCCTATGATTCACTTCCGCTTCCATGGTTCCATCCGCTGCCAGTTCCACTCCCAGATATTTAAAACACTTTACTTCCCCCAGTTTTTCTCCATTCAAACTTACCTCCCAATTGACTTGACCCTCAACCCTACTGTACCTAATAACCTTGCCCTTATTCACATTTACTCTTAACTTTCTTCTTTCACACACTTTACCAAACTCAGTCACCAGCTTCTGCAGTTTCTCACATGAATCAGCCACCAGCGCTGTATCATCAGCGAACAACAACTGACTCACTTCCCAAGCTCTCTCACCCACAACAGACTTCATACTTGCCCCTCTTTCCAAAACTCTTGCATTCACCTCCCTAACAACCCCATCCATAAACAAATTAAACAACCATGGAGACATCACACACCCCTGCCGCAAACCTACATTCACTGAGAACCAATCACTTTCCTCTCTTCCTACACGTACACGTGCCTTACATCCTCGATAAAAACTTTTCACTGCTTCTAACAACTTGCCTCCCTTACCATATATTCTTAATACCTTCCACAGAGCATCTCTATCAACTCTATCATATGCCTTCTCCAGATCCATAAATGCTACATACAAATCCATTTGCTTTTCTAAGTATTTCTCACATACATTCTTCAAAGCAAACACCTGATCCACACATCCTCTACCACTTCTGAAACCTCACTGCTCTTCCCCAATCTGATGCTCTGTACATGCCTTCACCCTCTCAATCAATACCCTCCCATATAATTTACCAGGAATACTCAACAAACTTATACCTCTGTAATTTGAGCACTCACTCTTATCCCCTTTGCCTTTGTAGAGTGGCACTATGCACGCATTCCGCCAATCCTCAGGAACTTCACCATGAGTCATACATACATTAAAAAACCTTACCAACCAGTCAACAATACAGTCACCCCCTTTTTTTAATAAATTCCACTGCAATACCATCCAAACCTGCTGCCTTGCCGGATTTCATCTTCCGCAAAGCTTTTACTACCTCTTCTCTGTTTACCAAATCATTTTCCCTAACCCTCTCACTTTGCACACCATCTCGACCAAAACACCCTATATCTGCCACTCTGTCATCAAACACATTCAACAAACCTTCAAAATACTCACTCCATCTCCTTCTCACATCACCACTACTTGTTATCACCTCCCCATTTGTGATAGAATGTAAGAAAGTAAATTCTCGATTGATATGGGTAAAACTGAAAGTTGGTGGAGAGAGATGGGTGATTATTGGTGCATATGCACCTGGGCATGAGAAGAAAGATCATGAGAGGCAAGTGTTTTGGGAGCAGCTGAATTAGTGTGTTAGTGGTTTTGATGCACGAGACCGGGTTATAGTGATGGGTGATTTGAATGCAAGGGTGAGTAATGTGGCAGTTGAGGGAATAATTGGTATACATGGGGTGTTCAGTGTTGTAAATGGAAATGGTGAAGAGCTTGTAGATTTATGTGCTGAAAAAGGACTGGTGATTGGGAATACCTGGTTTAAAAAGCGAGATATACATAAGTATACGTATGTAAGTAGGAGAGATGGCCAGAGAACGTTATTGGATTACGTGTTAATTGACAGGCGCGCGAAAGAGAGACTTTTGGATGTTAATGTGCTGAGAGGTGCAACTGGAGGGATGTCTGATCATTTTCTTGTGGAGGCTAAGGTGAAGATTTGTATGGGTTTTCAGAAAAGAAGAGTGAATGTTGGGGTGAAGAGGGTGGTGAGAGTAAGTGAGCTTGGGAAGGAGACTTGTGTGAGGAAGTACCAGGAGAGACTGAGTACAGAATGGAAAAAGGTGAGAACAATGGAAGTAAGGGGAGTGGTGGAGGAATGGGATGTATTTAGGGAATCAGTGATGGATTGCGCAAAAGATGCTTGTGGCATGAGAAGAGTGGGAGGTGGGTTGATTAGAAAGGGTAGTGAGTGGTGGGATGAAGAAGTAAGATTATTAGTGAAAGTGAAGAGAGAGGCATTTGGACGATTTTTGCAGGGAAAAAATGCAATTGAGTGGGAGATGTATAAAAGAAAGAGACAGGAGGTCAAGAGAAAGGTGCAAGAGGTGAAAAAGAGGGCAAATGAGAGTTGGGGTGAGAGAGTATCATTTAATTTTAGGGAGAATAAAAAGATGTTCTGGAAGGAGGTAAATAAAGTGCGTAAGACAAGGGAGCAAATGGGAACTTCAGTGAAGGGCGCAAATGGGGAGGTGATATATATATATATATATATATATATATATATATATATATATATATATATATATATATATATATATATATATATATATATAAATAGGGGAGAAAGAATACTTCCCACGTATTCCCTGCGTGTCGTAGAAGGCGACTAAAAGGGGAGGGAGCGGGGGGCTGGAAATCCTCCCCTCTCGGTTTTTTTTTTTTCAATTTTCCAAAAGAAGGAACAGAGAATTGGGCCAGGTGAGGGTATTCCCTCAAAGGCCCAGTCCTCTGTTCTTAACGCTACCTCGCTAATGCGGGAAATGGCGAATAGTTTGAAAGAAAAAAGAAAAGAAAATATATATATATATATATATATATATATATATATATATATATATATATATATATATATATATTTTTTTTTTTTTTTTTCTTTTTTTTTTGCTTTGTCGCTGTCTCCCGCGTTTGCGAGGTAGCGCAAGGAAACAGACGAAAGAAATGGCCCAACCCACCCCCATACACATGTATATACATACGTCCACACACGCAAATATACATACCTACACAGCTTTCCATGGTTTACCCCAGACGCTTCACATGCCTTGATTCAATCCACTGACAGCACGTCAACTCCGGTATACCACATCGCTCCATTTCACTCTATTCCTTGCCCTCCTTTCACCCTCCTGCATGTTCAGGCCCCGATCACACAAAATCTTTTTCACTCCATCTTTCCACCTCCAATTTGGTCTCCCTCGTCTCCTCGTTCCCTCCACCTCCGACACATATATCCTCTTGGTCAATCTTTCCTCACTCATTCTCTCCATATGACCAAACCATTTCAAAACACCCTCTTCTGCTCTCTCAACCACGCTCTTTTTATTTCCACACATCTCTCTTACCCTTACGTTACTTACTCGATCAAACCACCTCACACCACACATTGTCCTCAAACATCTCATTTCCAGCACATCCATCCTCCTGCGCACAACTCTATCCATAGTGCACGCCTCGCAACCATACAACATTGTTGGAACCACTATTCCTTCAAACATACCCATTTTTGCTTTCCGAGATAATGTTCTCGATTTCCACACATTCTTCAAGGCTCCCAGAATTTTCGCCCCCTCCCCCACCCTATGATCCATATATATATATATATATATATATATATATATATATATATATATATATATATATATATATCATTGGTATGTTCTAGACATTGTATCCCAAACTCGGTTTCCAGCATATAATCACCGCTCTCCAACTATGAAACTTGTGAGCGAAGGGTTTTCTTGACTATGATCCTCCGGTGTCAAATGGACCAGGGATGCGACACTGTCTGCCCCGACCGTCATTTGTCACGTCGAAATGGCTCCTGACCAACAGCTGCTTCAGCCTACAATCGCCTGGATATTAATGACCTCCTCTAATTAAGGAGAGTGGGAGGCAGTACGACTGGTGCATGATCATCACGTTAAACAAAAGCAATATAAAGCGAATTAATTCTTGGAGTTGTTGTAGGAAATAGACCCGACGTCGAAGCCGAAGTAATCAAACGTAATTGTTTAAGATGTTTTCAAAGAGACGCAAAGTAAGCCGTCGTATCTCCTGAGTTTGGACAACATTTGTGTTTGGTTATGGTATTGTAATTTTCGTTTTCAAAAAGCCCTTTGTGTTCTGTTGTTTAATGTGCCAGCAGGGTGTGTCTAGATCTCCAAGTTAACTGGCGTTTGATGCACAACAAAACGATGTATTTGCTGCAAAAAGCTTCTCGGCATTTTTTATAATGTAAAATGAACTGTATGATATCTTGCTGTGCCGTCCCGACCAGACATTATAATTCTTCATTACAAAGCATGATTTAGATTATAATCCCAACAGTTTTCCGCACAAGAAGCTGCATAACTCATAACATCCCCCTTTCTAAAAAGAAGAACCTCTGCAGTCAATCACACCTTCCATATTCCAAACATATCATACGGTACACTTTCCTTACCTGTCTCTGCATGATATATTCTGAAATTCATGATGCATTTGTGCACCTCACATACAGCTGAATGCAAACAGTAGCAGACCAATGGGTCCTAACGGAGCTGTTTGTAATTGTGGAGGAGAACAGAAACTTTAAGATAAATGTGGTAGGAGTAGAAAGACTTACAGATATTTTGAGGAGGAAGATATGTAAAATTATCGTGTAGCTACGGAGGTGCAAGTAATGTTAGTCATGGACATGACATATTAAGCCTCTCTTGCCACATATAGCAAGCACCATATGCACTACACTTCCTCCTCCACACATAGCACCATATACATTATAATTCCTCCTCCACACATATAAGACTATAAACGCACTACACCTCCGTCGTCTCACATCATACACGCCACATCACACTACGTCCCACCTCACCACACGCCACTCTGCACCATCCTCTCCTAACAAAACCTATAATGTAGCATAATATAGACCCTCTCTCTCTCCATAGCACACGGCATAGCACCTCACTTCCCCCTCTACGGACAACACAAAGCACACTACACACAGCATCGACATTACTCTCCCAGTACACTATTGCCCAAGATACTCTGTGTAAACAAAGGATCGTGCCTCTCACTACACACAATCAGAATATATTCTCAAGTTACCGAATTTCGGCAGATCCTCCTGGAACCCTTCTATTGTCTTCAGTACCACTGATTATACCAGCCAATTCGAACTTTCCCCAGATTATTGTACACTGCTAAAGGAACCTATAACCCGCTCACAGTGCGTAAACAGGATCCTCTGTGCGTGTATTGACCATGTCTAATGCTGAGGGTGACCTTATTGCATTTTTATGATGTTCAGGATTTTCAAGATTATTGTATAATGCTGTTGCTTATTGCTCAGCATTAAACCCTTATTTATGATTGCTGTGAATTCTACCGTAGATCCTCTATAAAGGTTTTCATTATATCTAAATGTTTTATTGGGATCTGTTCTCTTAAATCTATTCTGAGCGACTGCACGGAATTAAATGAATTTCTATGCTGGGAGCTTATGAAAGTTTTATCTTTAAACTGTAAACTCGTCCATTTTAGTCATATTTCAAGCGACTGCACTGACATAATTCATTTTCTGTACGAATAACTTACGAGATTCTTTTAAATTATAAACTGTAAACTCATTCATGATTCATAAGTTACGAGATTATTTACTTTGAAACTGTAAACTTATCCATGACTCGCATTAATCTTTGCTAGGTCTTTTACTCTCAAAATATCGTATGAGAACCGAGAGAAACATTTTCCTCTTCTGCAGGGGTCCTTATTGCTCTTTGAGGGTCGGAACAGTGATCTATAGGTGATCTTGCGCCGGTGCTGCGTCTTGCCCTCGTTAACTGCTTTGATATCCTCTCTGGGTGTTGTGATTCCTCTACAAGTACTCTGATGTCTTCTGTTAAGTGATGTGTTGTCCTCTGCGAGAGTTGTGATGTCTTCAGTAGATATTTTGATGTCTTATAAATACTGGTATGTTCTGTGGAAGTGTTGAGATAACCTGTATGTGATGACATTATCTGTACTTGTGCTGTGTTGCTCTGTGAGTGATGGGATGTCCTCCACAAGTCCTGTAAGATACCCTAAAAGTACGGTACTATAAGTTCTACAAATGCTGTTGTTCCTTATACAAATGGCGTCAGATCCTTTACCTTTGTAGTTATGTCCTCTTAAAGTGATGTGACCTTTTTTACAAGCTGTAATGCTATCTGCCGATTCTTAAACATCCTCTGTAGGTGTTGTGAAATCCTCTACAAGTGTTGTAATGTTCTCTATCATTACATTTCGGTCGCCCGTGCAGTCGTCGTTTTGCAAAGACATGTGACTTATTCCAACGTCGAATCGCATTAGTGGATCACAACCCTCCGTTTCTTCTTACTTTTGTATGCGTCTTCCATCTGTCTAGAATCTCTGGCTCTTTTCTTTCAGATTGTTCACTTCTCTATCGTGCACGTAGCTCACTTAAGAATGATGTATACTGACCGTCATACTAACCGGGGAAGTGAAAACCATAAACCTTGTTCGTGTTCTCTCCCGTGCCGTTGTTACTGGTTGAACTATGTGATATTATTTTGATAATATCCATTGAAAGAATTGATGATAAGGATCTTGTTGAGGGGAGAGAGGTCTTCCCCTTCGTGTAGGCACGGAAGACCTTCACATCCACGCTGGAGGGATGTGTACACCCAAGGAACCAACTGTGGTGAAATGTGCACATGCGTGAACTGACGGTGATATCCTATCAGATATCATCTTGTTTATATGTGACCTTGTGGCTGAGGAATGATGGTAACGACATTAACCTACCACGTACGTACATATCCTGCCTTCCTGAAGTAAAGGTCAAGGACGGTGCCGGGTTCACCATGATATTGTTTACTTAATGACCAGGTGAGGATGTGAATATATTTCTATATAGAACAACCCTCCCGCTATAGCACATTGCATCGATCCACTTGATATATGTTTGTCCTAAAAGCGAAAAACGTTATTATGTCATGGTAAGAGATCCATAACCACTCTCAGGTCCTTGCAGCTACGCTTTTCATGAGGAAGAGAACAAAAAGTAGATTTTTTTTAGATCAGTGAAAAGATTGAAATATGTTCCAAGAAACATTCAATGACAGATGAAGTCCTTGGTAATGAGAGAAAAGCTTGAAAACAATGAATTCTTGATTATTTGCTTATTTAGACATTTCCATTTATCATTTCCATTTGTCTTTTGCAAACATATGAAAATTACTTTTGTTTTATGAATTTGAAATGTGTTTCATCTAGTTCTTCCTGAAAAAGGACTTGTCTTTTAACATAACGTGAAATTCAGAGTTGAATTATCATCATTTCAATCTATGTTCCTTAGCGCATTACGTATTTGCAATCTAGAGTTTATTGATGATGAGTTTGAGAAGATATATTCGATTGGATCTAAGTTAAAGTACCCTAGATCTTTCATTGATAAATGCCTTAAGTTAGCAAAGAAATCATTTTATAGAGTTGAGCCCAAATCTCCCATTGATACCAAGAATCTTTTAGTTTCCCTTTTAATGATAATTTTACTTCCCATGTTGCTTAAATCCTTAAATGTAAATGTTGCCTTCAGCAACAATAATACTATAAAGAACATCTTAATCAGGAACTCACCAGAAAATTCTCCTGGATGCATCTATAAAGTGCTATGTAGAAATTGTGATAAGCTTTTTGTTGGGCAGACTGGTAAGGATCTTTCTGTTAGACTTGCGCAACATAAATATAGTATAAGAACGGGACAAGAATTCAATGCCTTGTTTAATCACGTTAAAAACTATGATCACTGTATTGACTGGAGTAATGGCACCTCAGTTATTAACTCTAACTCCAGTACCACGAGAAACATCATTGAACCTTCTATTATTAAGTACACAAAGAATTATAATCTTGATATTAGTGATGGTCTGTATAAATTGGATAACTTTATTGTTGATAGAATTTGTAAACAGTTCACCTTCTTGTCCATATAATTGTTTATGATACGCTCGTTGTCTGTCTTGGACAATCGCATGTTTACCAAATGGCGTCCTAGCTACGTCTCTTCGTTGTATATCAGCTGACTTATATTTCTCGTTTGTGTCTCCCCTGGTGATGTGATTATAACGCGAAAGTGCACTTGGGAACTTATATATATATATATATATATATATATATATATATATATATATATATATATATATATATATATATATATATATGATTTTCTTTTTTCATTTATATTTGTTATACTTAGTCGCTGTCTCCCACGTTAGCGAGGTACCGCAAGGAAACAGACGAAAGAATGGCCCAACCCACCCACATACACATGTATATAAATATACGCCCACACACGCACATATACATACCTATACATTTCAACGTATACATACATATACATACACATACACACACATATATATATATACACATATACATATTCATACTTACTGCCTTCATCCATTCGCGTCGTCACCCCGCCACACATGAAAAACATCACCCCCTCCCCACCCCGCGCGCGACGTATCGCTCAGAAAAAGGCAACAAAGGCCACATTCGTTCACACTCAGTCTCTAGCTGTCATGTGTAATACACCGAAACCACGGCTCCCTTTCCACATCCATTCCCCACAAAACTTTCCATGGTTTACCCCAGACGCTTCACATGCCCTGGTTCAATCCATTGACAGCACGTCGACCCCGGTATGCCACATCGTTCCAATTGACTCTATTCCTTGCACCCCTTTCACTTTCTGTATGTTCAGGCCCCGATCACTCAAAATCTTTTTCGCTCCATCCTTCCACCTCCAATTTGGTCTCCCACTTCTCCTCGTTCTCTCTACCTCTGACACATGGATCCTCTTTGTCAATCTTTCCTCACTCATTCTCTCCATGTGACCAAACTATTTCAAAACACCCTCTTCTGCTCTCTCAACCACACTCTTTTTATTACCGCACATTTGTCTTAACCTTTCATAACTTACTCGATCAAACCACCTCACACCACATACTGTCCTCAAACATTTCATTTCCAACACACCAACACTCCTCTGCACAGCCCTATCTATAGCCCATGTCTCGAAACCATATAACACTGTTGGAACCACTATTCCTTCAAACATACTCATTTTTGCTCTCCGAGATAACGTTCTCGTTTTCCACGCATTCTTCAATGCTCCCAGAACCTTTACCCCATCCTGCACCCTGTGACTCACTCTCGTTTCCATTGTTCCATCCGCTGCTAAGTCCACTCCCAGATATCTAAAACACTTCACTTCCTCCAGTTTTTCTCCAATCATACTTACCTCCCAGTAAAATTGTCCCTCAGCCCTACTGAACCCAGTTACCTTCCTCTTATTCACATTTACTTTCAGCTTGCTTCTTTCATACACTTTACGAAACCGTCACCAGCTTCTGCAGTTTCTCACCCGAATCGGCCACCAGTGCTCTCTCATCAGCGAACAACAACTGACTCACTACCCAAGCCCTCTCATCGACAACAGACTGCATACTTGCCCCTCTCTCCAAAACTCTTGCATTTACCTCCCTAACAACCCCATCCATAAACAAATTAAACAAGAGAGGGGCAAGTATTGAGTCTGTTGTGGATGAGCGGGCTTGGGAAGTGAGTCAGTTGTTGTTCGCTGTTGATACATCGCTGGTGGCTGATTTGGGTGAGAAACTGCCGAAGTTGGTGACTGAGTTTGGTAAAGTCTGTGAAAGAAGAAAGCTGAGAGTAAATGTGAATAAGAGCAAAGTTATTAGGTTCAGTAGGGTTTAGGGAAAAGTTAATTGGAGGTAAGTTTGAATGGAGAAAAACTGAAGGAGGTGAAGTGTTTTAGATATCTGAGATTGGGCTTAGCAACGGATGGAACCATGGAAGCGGAAGTGAATCACAAGGTAGGGGAGGAAGTGAAGGTTCTGGAAGCGTTGAAGAATGTGTGAAAGGCTAGAACGTTATCTCGGAGAGCGAAAATGGATATGTTTGAGAGAATAGTTGTTCCAACTGTGTTATATGGCTGCGAGGCATGGGCTATACAGAGGGTTGTGCGGAGGAGAGTGGATTTGTTGGAAATGAAATGTTTGAGGACAATATGCGGTGTGAGGTAGTTTGATTAAGTAATGAAAGGGTAAGAGAAATGTGTGGTAATGAAAAGAGTGTGGTTGAGAGAGCAGAAAAGGGTGTGTTGAAATAGTTTGGACACATGGAGAGAATGAGTGTGGAAAGATTGACAAAGAGGATAAATGTGTCAGAGGTGGAGGGAAGAAGGAGAAGCGGGAGACCAAATTGGAGGTGGAAGGATAGAGTGAAAAAGATTTTGAGCGATCGGGGCCTGAACATACAGGAGGGTGAAAGGCGTGCAAGGAATAGAGTGAATTGGAACGATGTGGTATACCGGGGTCGACGTGCTGTCAATGGATTGAACCAGGGCATGTGAAGCGTCTTGGGTAAACCATGGAAGGTTTTGTGGGGCCTGGATATGGAAAGGGAGCTGTGGTTTCGGTGCATTACACATGACAGCTAGAGACTGAGTGTGAACGAATGTAACCTTTTCTGTCGGTTCCTGGCGTTGCTTCGGTGGAGGAGTCGGGGTGGAATGCAATTTCATGTGTGGCGGTGTGGCGACGGGAATAGTTGAAGGCAGCAAGTATGGATGTGTACATGTGTATATATGTATGTATGTGTATGTACGTATACGTTGAAATGTATGTGTATGTATATGTGCGTGCGTAGGGGGGCGTTTATGTATATACATGCGTATGTTGGTGGGTTTGGCCATTCCTCGTCTGTTTCCTTGCGCTACCTTGCTAACACGGGAGACGGCGGTTAAGTATAACTGATATATAAAAAAATATTATATATATATATATATATATATATATATATATATATATATATATATATATATATATATATATATATATATATATATATATATATATATGGGAAATGGCGAATAGTTTAAAAGAAAAAAAAGATATATCCCTATCCCTGGGGATAGGGGAGAAAGAATACTTCCCACGTATTCCCTGCGTGTCGTAGAAGGCGACTAAAAGGGGAGGGAGCGGGGGGCTGGAAATCCTCCCCTCTCGTTTTTTTTTTAATTTTCCAAAAGAAGGAACAGAGAGTTGGGCCAGGTGAGGGTATTCCCTCAAAGGCCCAGTCCTCTGTTCTTAACGCTACCTCGCTAATACGGGAAATGGCGAATAGTTTGAAAAAGAAAATATATATATATATGTATATATGTATATGTATATATATATATATATATATATATACCTCAAGTGCTTCTCAGGTTGTTGACATTTCACTTTGCTACACTGTCGAGGGAGATGAAGGTTTCCCATTTCTGTCTCTTCCTGTTGCCAGACTGGTGAAATCTTCCTTGGATTCACAGTTGAGACCTCGGCTCTCTCCTCGTATCTGCACCGTCATCCTTACCCTCCCAGTGGTGGACTCTTGATAGACGTTGTGTCTCTCCTGTCATGGCCGTCACTAGGATCAGTACCTGCGACTCTAGTGATAACACTACCTACTTATGGGGCAGTGTTTGGCCTACATTGTGGAGTTACTAGAGTCATTAGGCTACAGTGTGGAGCTACTAGAGTTACTAGGCCACAGTGTGGAGCTACTAGAGTTATTGGGCTACAGTCTGGAGCTACTAAAGTCATTGGGCTTCATTGTGGAGCTCCTAGATTCACTGGACTACAATGTGGAGCTACTAGAGTCATTGGGATACAGTGTGGAACTACTAGAGTTACTGGAATACACCGTAGGGCTACTAGAGTCATTGGGCTACAGTGTAGGACTTCTAGCCATGGGGCTCCAGTGCTGTATTTCTGTGTATGTTAAGATTCATGAGGTTACAGTATTGGGTTAAGATGAAGGGAAAATGTATTAGGCTTAATTAGCCCTACTACTCTTAACTTTACACTTACAGTGTAAAGCTAGAATAGTGGCGCTTGGCTGTTGGCATTAGAGGTTGGAGATACACTGCTCTATCTATACTGCTGATGGCCTCAGTGTAGGATACTGAGGCTACACGGCTCAAGTCACAGTCTAAAAGCTACAGTGTTGAGCTGAAGGTGTCAGGCCTCTCTCTTTGGGACAGCAATATAGCAGACTGCAGTATTGTTACCTTCTGTAAGGCCAGTCTGGTAAAATTATATTGGCTGAACCGGTGTGTTGACACTACAGTGATGTAGCAGTAATACTAAGGCTACAGTGTTGGGCATAAAGTGTTATGGTGACAGTACTGGAGGTACAATGTTAGAGCTACATTGCTGGGTAGTAGTGGACACGGAACACCTACAGTAAGGTCACAGCTCAAGGACCATATTCAGGGTACAATGTTTGGAGGAAGATGTTGTGGTACCGTGTTAGGTTTAAAACATTGTTGAGGTTACAGCGTCGGTGCCACGGCCTCATAAGTTTACATTATTGGAGGTACAGCGTCTGAATTACACTGTTCAAGTTCCATCATATCATATAAAATGTTAGGACGTTAGTGCAAGGAGCTGCAGTGTTAAGATCACGTTATCTCCACAGTAAGAATGAATGTTACCATCCGATGGATCACTTTCGTAGACGCTATGCTAGGAGCTGTGCACGCGTGTAGTTCCTCAGGAGGATATCTTCATGTTCAAAACTTACCAACACAGGCCCTCCTTCTCCCACCCCTCCCCCCTCCACCTCTCACACTTACCCAGATACTTAGTTCTCAAAACTTCTTAAAAGTCCCACAGCATCGCTGAAGTCCCACAAACTCCAAAGCACTCAAGGAGTGAAAAGAAGAAAAAAAAAATTCTCTCCAGTACCGAAGTTAATGCCTGAAACCCACACTTGTGTCCACAGACTCATGCTGCGCCAGGGAACTCGCTTGGCCATGTCATCAGAAACTTTGGCTAGTCCGTACGTGGAACACCACTCCAGAATTGATCATGAGGTCCGTTCCAGTACCTTCCACGTATTCTATGAGCTCACCTTTCATAGACACAGTTGTCGGTGAGAATGTAGGACCCTACGTATAAAAGTGTGTACATAGTCAGTGTTTTGTGTATACATGTGTATGTATGTGACCAGGACAGGTGTGTGTATGGTGTTTATCACTGTTTTGGTGAAGGTCGTCCCATTAGTGTGCAGTGTGGAGACGTTATGCCATCAACCAGCAGTATGATGACATCATGCCATCAGACGAATGACTAGGAAGATATTCTTCTGTTTTTTCCGGTGAGTAAACCCTACTTAGAATATTTAGTTAGATTAGAAATAGAGCAGCAAAGAGCAACTAAATTGATTCCTTCCTTGCGTAACAAATATTGTGATTGAGTACAGTATTTGGATTTGTTCCCTGTAGCTAAAAGTCTTCTTCGAGGCCAGTAAATGAAGTGTTTTAGAGTACTTAAAGGTTTCAACGATGTCGATATAGGAAACTTCTTCACACTCGCACCAGTGCTACCAGCAAGAGGAGATGGCTTAAAACTTAAGAGATCACTGAGATAATCTGTATTGTACGGAAAAGTTTCTTTACCAGTGCCATTATTGTCACGTGGAATAAGGTCCCAGAATATGTTGTTCAAAGTAACATAACTGAAGCATTCAAAAGTAGGTTTGACCATCCCCTGTCTCTCTCCGGTGTTAAATGATTATAATTCTTTTAAGTAATCATAATAACATATTGGTATCTTCTCAACCAATGATCTTGTCTGTGTCATGCTACGGTAACGT
Source organism: Panulirus ornatus (assembly GCF_036320965.1). Lineage (NCBI taxonomy): Eukaryota > Metazoa > Arthropoda > Malacostraca > Decapoda > Palinuridae > Panulirus > Panulirus ornatus. The sequence goes on from NC_092242.1 coordinate 51,602,645, forward strand.
TTCAGTATTGATTTATCCGTGTAGTCTGCTTTATGGGAACAAAAAAATAATCCTTCGACATCACGAGTAATATAGATGTGGTAGGTGGCGAGGCTAGAGATCATAGATTATCTTCATTATTGTCTTTTTGACTTGAAAAAAAGGGTGAAGGGATGCATGTCTTTGGTGGAGGGATGCATGACATATTAACATTTACTATAATTTCTGACTTTCTTCTACGTCTTTCTTAAGAAAATTTAGTTCTGCAAGGTATTTTTTTATTTGTTTCCTGTGCGACGTTTTGCCGCCTTTGCTTATCAGCCAACGCTTTCTTGTTTTGTTTGTGAGGGGCTTCGGTTTACAAAGTCAGTTTTTTGTGAGGGGCTTCGGTTTACAAAGTCAGTAGTGTTATGTCCAAATCTTCACCCCCTCACCCACTCTCTCTCTCTCTCTCTCTCTCTCTCTCTCTCTCTCTCTCTCTCTCTCTCTCTCTCTCCTTTCTTGAACTTAACGGCACGAGAACGTAGGACTTACGAGAGGGAAAATACAAGTATTGATGACAGAAGTCACGTGATTCATGGACGTGCTGAGATTGGCCAGTCCATCAACACCAGTGGTGGTGGAAAGCACAATCCATCTCCTCAAAGCTCTCATTATCCCCGTCACACGAGACTTATTGAACTATTTGTTAAGGGCAAACTTATATCCACTGAAGGACACGTTGTGTTCCACAGGCGAAGGGAAGTTACGCTCGTGTGAGTCTAGATGCATGTTGCCCTGCTCCTGGTACCGTCAGTCTTGAGAAATTTTGTGAACTCGAAGTACTTTTGATTTCGACAAAATTGGCGTACAGAAACTGTCATCTAAATGAATGATATCGAAGAACGATAAAAGGTTGGTGGTAACCCTGTCGAATGAGACCTATTGGATTAGTTGTTCATGGAAAGAGAAACATATGTCCACATATCTTAAACATATTTATCTATCTATCTACTTTTTCAGTCGGTCAGTTTATCTGTCTAGCTACCTACCTACCTATCTAATATACTTATATTTGGTCTTTCATACAATGTCTTCATTTCCTGCGTTAGGTAGGCAGCGCTAGGAAAAGAGGAAGAAAAGGCCTCAGTCGCACACATCCGTTTTCTAGATGTCATGTGCAATGCACCAAAAACACAGCCTTTTACCCAAAACCAGGCATCGCAGACCTGTCCTTCGGCTGATTCATGTGCCACAGTTCGCTCCACTGACAGCTTGCTTCTTACCACCACGCAAGTATACACAATTTTATTCAATTCTTCCTTCCATCTCCATTTTGGTGTCCCACTTCTTGTCCCCTCCACTTCTGACACATTCCTCTTTGTCAGCCTCTTTTCACTCATTGTCTGTATGTCCCAACCATTTCAGCATACCCTCTTCACCTCTCTCACCCACGTCTTATTACCACACCTCTTTTTTTTTTTTTTTTTTTGCCCAGTCATTACCTTGTTACGTTCTGCCTCCAACCCTTACATTAAAGGGTGAATGATTAGCCCATAGGCCATAAAAAACAGATAACTGATATAATAACTTCTTTTAACAGAGAGATTTGGGTTGGACACAGATTCCCTTACCATCTGGCTAACATCTCTTGACAGCTGACGGCCGTAATGATGTATCTACTTTACCCTTCTTCTCAGGTTGGTCAAATACCAAGCACAGATAAAAATCTATAAGAATATATTTATGATAGCAAGAATGAATATGGCTCTCTCGTAACGTGAAGAATACAATTTATCTTGATACTTAGATCTCTCTCTATATTACTTAACATCACTGGCAAATTTACTGGCCTCAGTTAAATAACATAAGGGTTTGAAATGACTGAGATGTGTACAGATTACATTATACATTTACCAACAGCTTTGTATCACATCCTTCCTTTTATGGCCATTCCGAGAGCGAGGCTTGACCTTGACCTTCTTCCAGTTTCTATACTTATTCTTCATTTCACTTGTCTCTTACATATGTTTTGTTCCTTGCGTAATTTGTAATAATATTGAAAATATTTACTCTTGATATGTTTACGCTCTAATAAACAAAATCTCTTATATTAACGTACAATATGATAATACCCTCAAAACAATGTACTGTACACTGGACATATCATTCCTCAAAGAAAGCAGAATAGTATATGATGGATACCTATAACATTTATGGGTAACTAGGGGAGATATCTGTAACTCTCCTCACACCACATACTGTCCTCGGGCATTTAATTTCCAACACATTCTCCTTCCTGCCTACAGTCTCATCTGTAGCCCATGACTCGCATGATCACATCCATACATCGCTGTAGGACCACTTTACCTTCAGACATACCCATTTTCTCCTTCCTGGATAGTAACCTCTCTTTCCAACCAGTCCTCAGTACTCCCAGAAACTTCGTCCCCTAACCCACCGTGTGACTCGGCTCAGCTTCCATGATTCCATTTGCTTCCATGAGCATTTCACTTCGTCCAAGTTTTCTCCTTTGAAACTCACGCCCTCGTACCCTGTGTCTTCGCACTGCTAAATCTAATAAGCTTTATTTTATTCACATCTACTTTCACCTTTCTTCTTTGATGTGCTTTCCCGGGTCCAGACACCAACTTGTTTAGTTTCATTCTCGTATCTGCCAACATTGCCGCATACTCAGCCAACAACTGACTCACCTCCCAGGCCCCACAAACCCCCAGTAGACTGCATACCTTCCACTCATTCCAAATCCCCTGCGTTTACCTCCCTGACCACTTCGCCCTCTCCCAGATGAGTCCAGGGAGCTATATATATCTGAAGATCTCCAGAGTCTTTTCTCTTTACTATCTTAACAACGGGCGTTGCATATGGCTAGGGAGGGTTTGGTGGTTTGTGGAGGTGAACAGTGAGGTGGGGAAGGATCCTTGTGGGCTGGAGGGTGGATCAGGGATCCAGGTTGGTGGTGTGGGGGAGGTTACTGGGTGAGGGGTTACCAGGAGGTCTGGTGTTGGGCACGAACTGGACGCCATGGATGACGGGTGATGATCCTCACACACCTGGTCACGGCTACGTCATCATCAGCGTCATCATCATCATTATCATCATCATCATCATCATTATCACTATTATCATCATCATCATCATCACCATTATCCTCCTCCTCCTCATTATCATCATCATCATCATCGTCATCATCGGTATTCTCATCGTCATCATCATCAACATTATCATCACCATTATCATCATCATCACCATCATCATCATTATTATCATCGTCATCATCATCATTATCACTATCATCATCATCATCACCATTATCCTCCTCCTCCTCCTCATCATCATCATCGTCATCATCGACATTATCATCATCATCATCATCATCACCATCATCACAATTATCATCATCACCATCATCACCATTATCATCATCATCATCATCACCATTATCATCATCATCATCATCATCAACATCACCATCATCATCATTATCACCATCATCACCATTATCATCATCATCATCATCATCATCATCATCATCATCATCAACATCACCATCATCATCATTATCATCATCACCATCATCACCATTATCATCATCATCATCATCATCACCAGTAAGACCCTGAGCCTCAGGTAATGTGCTAAGTTTTCGAGAAGATATTCCATTTAGAGACCCCGCATGATGGATACATTGTGTGTTGGCCTGGCAGGTGGCGCTATCACCTTGAGCAGTGGGCTGCAAACTGTTGGCAGTGAAGACAATCTAAACAGATTCATCATATTTCTTGGCATCCTATTTTACTCCTTAAACTCTGTTTATAATTTGTTACTGTGAGCATTGTTTTTTAGCTTATACATTAAGATCAGTGGACCATTGTTTAATCCGCTATAAAAACTATCAGATTTCTCATATAATGTAAAGGATAGATAATGTCACAATAGATGTCATCATTAAGTGAAATCTGCGTCACCCACAGAAGGATATCCGGGTCATCCCAGGATGCCTCAGTTCTCCTACTGGGAATCACTGATATTCAGTGTTGGTTCAGACACCTACCATGGTGTCTGGTGTATACCCGTGAGCACTGAATTGTGGTCTGATTTTTTTTAATAATCTTGACCATGACATCAGATAGCATTCGTTTATTGGCCTTGATTTCAAACAAAATTTTCTTTTTTTTGGCATTGACATCAGACGGTACATTTATTTTGGCATTGACATCAGACACTGTTCTTTTTTGTTTGGCAGTGATATCAAACATTCTTCTTTTTTTAACAATCACATCAGACAGCATTCTCTTCTTAGTAAGACAATCCATGTCTGACATTATTTATATGAATTTAGTGGTTCCGTATAGAGCAATTATGTTTTATTGATATAGCTCAGGTGGAGGTGTAATGACAGGATCGTTGGAACAATAGATAGTAACCATAACGATAACTGTTGCACCTCCTGTGTGCTGGCTGACTAAAGCCTTCCACAACTTATTGATCCAAAGGACGTCCTTCTGTAGGGGGAAGAAGTAAGCTGAAAGGGATCAGGAAATTGCGGATAAGAATCTAAAACTGAAATATACAGGTTCAAGATTATGAAGTTATTCTGAAGAATCTTGTATGATGCTGAAAGTCTTTCATTTTATCTGATAATAATTGCCTTAAGATTTTTCAAGAAATGTTTCAGACACCTGTTGGTGCATTAGCCGGGTGGGTGAGTGCCAGAGAGTGTCGCCTACAGACATGGATGGTGCCACACCTGTGTGGGAGAGGAGAGGGTCAGGGACAGAGATGGTGTTGAAAAAGAAAGGAGTTAGGAACAGGGATGGCACTAGACCTTTGTATGGGAGAGGAAAGCATCAAGAGCAGGTGTGATCCTAGACCTGTGTGGGAGAGGAGAGGGTCAGGGACCTGGTGGGCCTTAACAAGATGATAATAGCATCATCATGTTGATGGGAAGGGCCGGGAGGGATGATACAGTGTGTCCCATCCTGTCTCAGTCTCCTAAACTTAACTTGTTGTCTTAAGTTCTGGACGTTTAGCCAAACATCACATCTAGGATGATACAAGGGAAAAGAACAATTTGGGATCAGGTTAATCATCATGCTCATCAGTATCATTGCAGGGGAATTACATTTTATCCTGATAGTTTAACAATGATTTATAGTTAGGCGATTGTACCATTTTTATGGAAATCATTAAAGGCAAGCATTATACAATTATGATTATATAACTATTGGAATGATTATTACACGATGAATATTTCAGGCTGTAGCTCCATTTTCAGAGAGCCAAGTGTGTATTAAAATTGCGATTAAACAAAAAGAGAAATTGTTTCATCAGATTTTGTCATTTATTCTTTTTTAAAGCCAACAGTAAGTTAATTTTTTTTTCGTAAGGTACAGTAGTTCTTCAGACGAATGTCTCACCAAGGTTTGCCAAAATTCAGGGTAGAAGCTCGAATATATACACTCATTAACTAGAGCATGAAATATATACACATAAAAACTCATACTCAAGATCAGATATACTTAATCCCTGCTCCTAGTGTCCCTTCTATCTATATGGGGCTTCTGCAGCTCTCAGGTTGCTCACAGGTCCACTGGTCAGGAACATAGGATATAAAGTGTAGTGTGTGTCGTGTGGCGTGCAGGGCAGTTAAGTCGTAAGTGATCGCTGTCTTCGTTATGGTTGTTGCATCGTGGGCAAGGAAGGGTCTTGGAATATATTGAAAAGGTGTTTGTAGTGTTGTAGTGAGGGATGATGTCCAGAGCACAAATGGGAAAGTGGGATTCGTGTTTGTGTGGGGAGTGTTGCTTCTGATGGGGCGGAGCTCAAAAATTGGGCTGGAAAGGCGGTTGGGGCTTGACGGGTTACTTTCTCATGCATGTGTATTGTCAGTGTTACACTTGTTAGGTGTAGGGGAATTTTGGTTTGAGGTTGTTGAAGTGTGAGGTAAGGGTAGGCTTTTTATCTTTTGTTGGCGGTTGGTGGTAAGTTATTGAGTGGTTTGGGTGAGAGGAGTCTAGTGCTGCTGCATAGATTTAAATGTCGAGCATGTTGAGGTGGGATTGTATGAGAAGGATCTGTGTTTTACTGTATAGGTGTTGCGTGTCTGTGGTTGTTAGGCAGCCAATGATTGTTCTGTAATGTGTGATTTGCATCTTTGGTATATTTGCTTTTAAGAGGTTGGATGACCTGGATGGTAAGGTGTATTGTAGTGTGGAGAGGATGAATTGCTTGTAGAGATTGTTACGAGATTCTTTTTCTTGTTTAACTTTCTTGGAAGTTAGTGTTATGAGCGCATTTAGTATATGTGTTGACTTGTGTAATACCTCGAATAGTTAGTGTTTTGCTCAGAGGATATGAGTTGGATTCGTGTTTGTCTAAGGTCACAAGAGTTGTTGGTGACTTCTGTAAAGATGCAGAGATTCTGTTCTGGGTGAACCATCGTTCCAGTGGTGTAGTGCTGCAGTTTTGTTCCGTTACCGTGCTGTCAGGGTGTTGTTATATGGTTATGAGGTCGTCTACATATGAAGGCCCTTCATGTGGTTTGGGAGAGGTAATGAGAGAACATGTAAGACGAGATGAAACAGGCTTGGAGAAAGAACCGATTCTTGGGGAACTCCATCGTAGACTTTTAGTGTTTTAAGAGTGAATCCATTGTGAGTGATTCTGCCATGGCGGCCGTCTGTGAGATTATCCAACCGTTTTTTATCATTGTTACGGATGTTACTGCCAAGTATCTTTCGTGTGAGGAGGTGTCAGGAAGCAATGTTTATGTCTACTGAAACCATGACCCGCGCGGGAGAGAGGGGGTTGTGGTTGGTTGTAGCCATCAAGGATATGTTGTGTGAGGTCAGTACGTAACGTGGTGGTGGAGTAGTTGGATCTGAAGCCATGTCGTGTGGGTGAGGGTGGAATGTTTAGTTTGACTCTGTTGTGGATCAGTTTTTTACAGTGGCTGGACACTGAAGATAGAGTTGATACAGGGCGGCAGGAGGAGGAGGAGGAGGAGGAGTTGGATGGTTTGGAGGGTTTTAGGACTGGCAAGTTCCCAAATGTTAAGGATTTTATTGTGTACCTAGAAGTGGTTGAAGATATCTGTAAGCTCTTGAGCTGCGAATAGGTTAGGTAAGGTTTGGTTGGTTAGGTTGGTTAGGTTAGGTTAGGTTGGTTGGGTTAGGTTAGGCGTTAGGTGAGGCTAGGTTATGTTAGGTTAGGTTGGTTAGGTTAGGTTAGGCTAGGCTAGGTTAGGTTGGTTAGGTTAGGTTAGGCTAGGTTAGGTTAGTTTAGGTAGGTTGGTTAGGCTAGGCTAGGTTAGGTTAGGTTTGGTTGGTTAGGTTAGGTTAGGTTGGTTAGGTTAGGTTGGTTAGGTTTGGTTAGGTTAGGTTAGGTTAGGTTAGGCTAGGTTAGGTTAGGTTAGTTTAGGTTAAGTTGGTTAGGCTAGGCTAGGTTAAGATAGGTTAGGTTGGTTAGGTTAGGTTAGGTTGGTTAGGTTAGGTTAGGTTAAAGTGTTTTAAGTGACATCTTGCTATGTTGTCAGGGTCTGTAGCTGGAGAGTTCTTTAAGGTTTGAAGTTCACTGACTGTATGTATCACTGGGGGTGAAGTGTGGGTAGGCAGTTGTTTCTGGATAGAATTTTGTAAAGTTTTTCATGATTTTCTTGTTTAGAGAAGAGGTTGGTGTTGCAGATTTTTGAGTGATCTTATGAGTATGTTTGTGAGTTCTTTGGGAGAAAGCCACGTCGCTGGAATGGTTCGTGAGCGCTTCATGAGTGGGGGCTGGACTGGTGCAGCAAGCGTGGATCTTCTTTAACGTGTGCCAGAATTGGATGCTTTGGGTCCTGTGGTTCACTGTGTTGAGGAAGGATTGCCAGTTTTGAAATTGTCTTCCAGTGATTTGGTTAGTGATGGTGCTGTTTAGAGTTTGGTGTTGTTCTCTGATTTCTGCCGATGGTGAATGTGTCTGTCAGGTGTTTTGTCAGGTGTGTAACCTGTGTGGAGAAGTTCATGCTATATTTCTATATCTTTGTGGCATATACTTTTTGATGGCTTGGTTGGAGATGTTGGTGAAGTGTGAGACAGCATGAGTTAGGGAAGTTACTGAAGTTTTGAAGCTGTTTCCATGCACTGTGTGAAGGTTGGTTAGTCTGCTTTCCTATAGTTTGGATACGTTATTTTGATTGTCGTAGGGATTTAGGGAGCTAGACGGAATGTTATCAGGATACGCAGGTAGTCAGAGGACAGTGTCCCAGGTAGTCCGTGTCTGTAGGTTTGTGAAGTGATGATGTTTGGCAAGGTCGACTGCTGGAGGTGGCAGGCTGGGGGTGTGGTTGGCTGGTTTGCGGAGGTTTAGGATACTGACGAGTTGCAGTTGGTTTATGTGTAGTTCACCTCAGGGACCTTGGGTGTGAGTACTGAGCCAAGTGTTACGGTGGCACCGAAGTCTCGACTGAGATGTCTTCGGTGTGTTCGTCAAGTTTTGTAGTTAGAGAGTAAATCTGGAGAGGTATGTGGATGGGAAAGGTATGTGGATGTTATGCTGTAGTTTGTACTGTTTTGTTATTATGGACTGTATTGCTATGGTAGTGATTGACTGTGAGCTGCTTGTAGGTGTCAGCGGTGCTGGAGTGAGGTATGGCTTGGTTTCCGAGTGTTATGAGTCCTCCTCCTTGTTGTCTCTCTCCTCTTACAGTTGTGTAGTTGTGGGAAGGTGGGAGGGTAGATCTGAGTGAGAGTCTGGTTTCTTGGATGAGGGGTATGTGGACGTTGTGTTCTCTGAGTTGGTTGAGTATTTCTGTGTGTTTGTTTCTAATGCCATTGGCGTTGAGTTGCATGTTGTTTACTTTGTCGCTGAAGATTTGTGGAGTATTAGGATTGATCAGTGGAGCCAAAGCATTTCATGCTGTTGCTTGATGGGTGTTTGTATTATTATCTTAGTGGCTGCTGCATGTCAAGTGCTCTGAGTAGTCCTCTACAGATGACAGCAAACTGCAGTAAAGGTGGGGCCAGTGAGTGTAGTGATAGCATCTGATGTGTGTGTGTGTGTGTGTGTGTGTGTGTGTGTGTTTCTGTGATTCGTGACTGTAAATCAAGAAAAAATGTAGGTTGGAACAGAAAATGAAATATAAAAGAATGTAATGATAATTTATGTGGGAACTGTGACGGAATGTGAATTCTATAACAGATAATAGAAGAGAAAGAAAAAGTCAGAGGTTAGTAATCATAGAATACATATATAAGGTGAAATATGTACAGACATGATGTCAGGAATAAATAAAGTAGAGTTTAGTGAAGGAGAGAATGAGACGCTTCATAACCTCACCTTTGAACATTCTCAAGAGTTCCTGAGGACAGCCAGGCCCAAGACAAGAGCACTTGACAATATGATTAAGATGGTGAAAATGTGCGATGAACTGTGGCGTCCCAAACCTGATAACGAAAAAGGAAATACATACACGGCAGCGGCTTGGGGAACCTGGTGTTGATGGAGGCAGTCAGTCAGGGAGGTGAGAGGAGGGAGGAAGACCTGGACCAGGAGCCCGGAAGGGAGTGAGGTAAAGAAGAGGTGGAGGAGAAATGTGAAGAATAGAAATGGTTAGATATACGGAAATGTGGCAAGGTTGAGAGAGAGAGAGAGAGAGAGAGAGAGAGAGAGAGAGAGAGAGAGAGAGAGAGAGAGAGAGAGAGAGAGAGATCAGCTATAGTGGCTGCTAATGCTAGGATGGTGTTCAGAATGCACAGTGATGGAAGATGGTGAGGAGGATGAGGATATCCCTCACATGGGACACGGGAGCGCCAGAGCTGAGGAATATGAGTTAAGTCCTGAAAGGTGCCAACCATTATTCCAGCATGTGACATCACCAGGAACCGAAAGGAATCCCAGGAATGGTTCACGTAAGTGTTAGAAGGTGTGTATTCTTCAGCGGTTTGTGTCGTGGCCTAAACTTGCGGAACGAGAGTGAGAAATACGTGAAGTGAAGAGGAAAGAAGAAATGACCAAGAAGTGTGTACTAATGCATCATGTTGATGTTTAGTTTGAAGCAGTAATAAAAAGATTAGTGTCTTAAATTATTAGAATCTTTTCATGAAAAAATCTTTAATGTATTGGTACACCTGGAGTGTTGGGTGGTCAGGTTATGATAGACTTGGATATGATATCGGACTGATGCAGACAATATATGTTTACTTTGAGGCGAGGGAAGAGGGTTTGGAGCAGCTGATTTGTACACGGTAATGTGACTCGTCTTTGTGCGAATTTGAATCGAAAAATTATACAAACCAAAATATTCTAAAATTTAGAATACTAGTTGACCACAAAATTATGGAGTATTGTTGTATGCTGAATGCCAAGAAGTGGCCAACTCTCTCTGATACTTTGAAAGAATTTCCAAGAATTAACGGTTCAATGTAGTATCATAGTATCTTTAGTGCACTGTAGTTATTCATCCATTAAAAAAATACAAATTAAGCAAAAGAAATAAATTAAGAATGAAATATATTCCTGAATAAAGAGGACGGTTGAGTTAGTCATAATAAGGCTGAGATGAATGTGAGTGAGTGTAAGATATGACATAATTAAGGGAAAACGAAGACGCAGAGAAAGATAATTGATGTTAGGGATGTGTGAACACTGATGCATTGGGAAGACAAGAGATGTCTCGTAAAGTTGTGGAACTTAAAGTTCCTTACACTTATGAAGTGAAGGTAATGAGGAATGAGAAGGATTTCTCATACCTTACCGGAAGCCCTCTGGGCGTGTGCTCCATTCAAGTTTCACGTAAAACTTTAATTCAAGTCAATAAAGTTTATAATTCTCGCTACTGAGAAGAAAATCTTACTTTCAAGATGAAAAATTCAAATCCTTTGAAGCTGCATTTCATCCTCTTTCCTTTAAATTCCATCTTTCTTACAAGACGTGAAATCCCCCAGATCACCTTACAAAAGACGCCAGCTGTTGTTAACGACATTAATCCCTAAAATCTGATTATTAATCCCTAAAGTGGACCTCTCACCCTTAGGTCCCTTCCCTTACACCCTATAGCAAAACCCTCTTCGGAACCCGACCTTGATTTTCACCTCATAACGGACCTCCAGCTTTAAAGCCTGATCCACACACCTTCAAATGGACTTCGAAATAGACCTCCACCCCTAAAGTATGGTCCCCTTCACCTAAAATCCTTAAAATCTTAAGCACGTCCCTAAAAGCATACATATACCTCTGAAAGCTGATCTTCGCACCGTACATCAGAGACCTGCCTCAAAACCCTATCCATCTTCCACAGAATCTTACCTCGTCACTGGGAACTGGACTCCATAAGAAAGAACATGAACTTAATCCTTTGCATAGGTTCTCTACCTTCATTACGAGCCCTCCACAACTCCCCAACCATCAGTGAACCCCACCAGTAATGTTCCTCCACTCTGAACATTGTGCACTCAGCCTCTAATCCCCGAGCCTTTGCTTGTCACTCACTGATGAAGACATATGTGTCACTTGCTCTACAGTCGACAAATGAATGTCAGTCGGTTGATTATGCATATCAATCACTGAACAGATCATAGCTATATTAACAGATAATCAGCAGCTAATTGAAGTTCTGGAATCATTAAATAAGAAGTAAACTCTTTTCCAGGCTGACATATTTTCACCACCCTCTTCTTATCCATATCATTTCCTCTTTTGTGAAAGCCTCTACAAATCTTCACCCTCGCCTCCATCAAGGTAAAGGTAATGATCAGACATCCCTCTAGATGCCCCTCTCTGTACATTCACATCCAAGAGTGTCTGTTTTGCACGGCTGTCAGTTAAAACATAATCCAATAATTTTTCCTACTCCACGTAAATTTATGTTATGCCCCTCTTTTAAAACCAGGTATTCTCAACCACCAGTCCTTTTTCAGCGCATGTATCTACAAGCTGTTTACCATTTCCATTCATCTTACAGAATATCCCATTCTCCCATTCAAATCGCCCATCACTAATACCCGATCTCTTGCAACAAAGCTACCGACGTACTCGCCTGTTCTCATAATACTTGCCTCTCTTCGTTATTTATCTCTTGGCCAGGTGCATAGCCACTGATTATGTTGTTCGCTGATGATACAGCGTTGGTGGCTGATTCATGTAAGAAACTGCAGAAGCTGGTGACTGAGTTTGGTAAAGTGTGTGAAAGAAGAAAGTTAAGAGTAAATGTGAATAAGAGCAAGGTTATTAGGTACAGTAGGGTTGAGGGTCAAGTCAATTGGGAGGTAAGTTTGAATGGAGAAAAACTAGATGAAGTAAAGTGTTTTAGATATCTAGGAGTGGATCTGGCAGCGGATGGAACCATGGAAGCGGAAGTGGATCATAGGATGGGGGAGGGGGCGAAAATTCTGGGAGCCTTGAAGAATGTTTGGAGGCCGAGAACATTATCTCGGAAAGCAAAAATGAGTATGTTTGAAAGAATAGTGGTTCCAACAATGTTGTATGGTTGCGAGGCGTGGGCTATGGATAGAGTTGTGCGCAGGAGGGTGGATGTGCTGGAAATGAGATGTTTGAGGACTATATGTGGTGAGAGATGGTTTGATCGAGTAAGTAATGTAAGGGTAAGAGAGATGTGTGGAATTAAAAAGAGTGTGGTTGAGAGAGCAGAATAGGGTGTTTTGAAATGGTTTGGTCACATGGAGAGAATGAGTGAGGAAAGATTGACCAAGAGGATATATGTGTCAGAGGTGGAGGGAACGAGGAGAAGTGGGAGACCAAAGTGGAGGTGGAAAGATGGGGTGAAAAAAATTTTGAGTGATCGGGGCCTGAACATGCAGGAGGGTGAAAGGCGTGCAAGGAATAGAGTGAATTGGATCGATGTGGTATACCGGGGTCGACGTGCTATCAATGGATTGAACCAGGGCATGTGAAGCGTCTAGGGTAAATCATGGAAAGTTCTGTGGGGCCTGGATATGGAAAGGGAGCTGTGGTTTCGGTGCATTATTACATGACAGCTAGAGACTGAGTGTGAACAAATGGGGCCTTTGGTGTCTTTTCCTAGCGCTACCTCGCACACATGAGGGGGGAGGGGGTTGTTATTCCATGTGTGGTGAGGTTGCGATGGGAACAAATAAAGGCAGACAGTGTGAATTGTGTACATGTGTATATATGTATATGTCTGTGTGTATATATATATATGTGTACATTGAGATGTATAGGTATGTATATTTGCGTTTGTGGACGTGTATGTATATACATGTGTATGTGGGCTGGTTGGGCCATTCTTTCCTCTGTTTCCTTGCGCTACCTCGCTAACGCGGGAGACAGCGACAAAGCAAAATGAATAAATAAATAAATAAATATATATATATATATATATATATATATATATATATATATATATATATATATATATATATATATATATATATATAATGTACAAGCTGGAACAGTTTAGCTATTCACGATACAGATCTATGATATAAAAAGGCGGTCTCGTTAATGTCTGTCTGTTGACACTCCGAAGAAGTTGCCAGACGGCCGATGACTAACCCCCATACACGATTGCCAATAATTTACCATTTCCTTGGCACGATAGAAATTGTTGCCTGTAAGGGTATGTGAGGTATGAAGAGGGAAAATTGCGGGGTTAAATGATTATACCATTTAGCAATGCCGTTTCGCCGATCAGGGTGTGGTAGCCACGGAGGGAGTGTGTGTGGAAGAGCGGTGAGATTGAGTGCGGTGGCCAGGCAAAGGCATAGTAACGGTGAAGGATGGTTTGGTAGCCAGGGAGGGAGGTAGTGGTGGTGCTAAGGGGATTGGAGGTCGGGGAGGGGGGGGGGGGGGTACCCACTAGGGTGGGGGGTCTTTGTGGTGGTGATGAGGGAGGGTGTGTTAGCCCTCCGCAGGAGTGAGCAAACGAAGGCCCGAATCTGCGAGTGCATCTAAAATTCCAAACAAAATTCTGTTGTAATTACTGAGTTATATGATAAAATACGTTGCCAAACATATTCCAGGAATTGGGAAAGATTTTTCACTTGTATCTGGATATATTCTCGGACGGGTAGGAATAAGCCTGAGCTCTGAGCCAGCTTATACAAGCCCTTTGAACGAGGCAGTAAGATATTACAGACCTTGAGCAACCTTCCAATAAGCCGGAACTGATAGAGATCAATATACACAATGCAGACGTTCCAGCATCTTACATTAAGTCAAGAAAGGCAACACAAAAAACGTAGTTGTTATTATGCCGGCAGCCGGTGTTGTACACGTAGGTGAAATTTGCCTCGTGAAGGGTTGGTTGACTGACGTGATCGAGCTGCGCTCTTATTGGTCAGGTAAAATGATCGGTGTCATACGTAAGCCTGGAGACTGCTCTCCTCTGTCATGGTTTATATGTAACAAATGATATGCTGGATGGCTGTTGTCCGACGTCATTCACACCAGAAACGTTATCTTGCCGACATTAAACACAGGCATAACTATACACTGATACAAGAACATTTGGAGAATATACGTATGTATGTCGTGTAGCGTATGTATGACGTAAGCTATGTAACTAGTTCTTAGTGAAGGCCCACTGGTAACTATTGTTTTCTGAAAACTTTTATGCAGTCTACCCCAGTGTCCGTTTTTTATATATACACTGTACCCAGCGTCCGTTTTTTTTCTTCTTTTTTTATGCAGCCCGATAATTCCTAATATGAAAATATTTCGCTCATTTCGCGATGACAAAGAAATTTATCAAGACAGGAGATAGGTAGAGCCAGAGGAAAACAGAACCATAAAGCCAAGGTTGGGTGGCAGGTGGTGTGAAGATGTAACACACGAGGATGGTAAAGTGCTTCCAACATTTGGGTTTTACTGCATTGTTATCGTGCACCAGAGTCAAGCAGGACACAAAGACGTTTGTGATTTATTATGGCGAAAAGTTGCTTGCTACTTTGTCATTATTGATATTATTATTATTATTATTATTATTATTATTATTATTATTATTATTATTATTATTATTCATTTATTTTACTTTGTCGCTGTCTCCCGCGTTTGCGAGGTAGCGCAAGGAAACAGACGAAAGAAATGGCCCAACCCACCCCCATACCCATGTATATACACACACGTCCACACACGCAAATATACATACCTATACATCTCAATGTACACATATATATGCACACAAGGACACATACATATATACCCATGCACACAATTCACACTGCCTTTATTCATTCCCATCGCCACCTCACCACACATGGAATACCATCCCCCTCCCCCCTCATGTGTGCGGGGTAGCGCTAGGAAAGGACAACAAAGGCCTCATTCGTTCACACTCAGTCTCTAGCTGTCATGCAATAATGCCCGAAACCACAGCTCCCTTTCCACATCCAGGCCCCACACAGCTTTCCATGGTTTACCCCAGACGTTTCACATGCCCTGATTCAATCCACTGACAGCACGTCAACCCCGGTATACCACATCGATCCAATTCACTCTATTCCTTGCCCGCCTTTCACCCTCCTGCATGTTCAGGCCCCGATCACTCAAAATCTTTTTCACTCCATCTTTCCACCTCCAATTTGGTCTCCCACTTCTCCTCGTTCCCTCCACCTCCGACACATATATCCTCTTGGTCAATCTTTCCTCACTCATTCTCTCCATTTGCCCAAACCATTTCAAAACACCCTCTTCTGCTCTCTCAACCACGCTCTTTTCATTTCCACACATCTCTCTTACCCTTATATTACTTACTCGATCAAACCACCTCACACCACACATTGTCCTCAAACATCTCATTTCCAGCACATCCACCCTCCTGCGCACAACTCTATCCATAGCCCACGCCTCGCAACCATACAACATTGTTGGAACCACTATTCCTTCAAACATACCCATTTTTGCTTTCCGAGATAATGTTCTCGACTTCCACACATTCTTCATGGCTCCCAGGATTTTCTCCCCCTCCCCCGCCCTATGATTCACTTCCGCTTCTATGGTTCCATCCGCTCCCAGATCCACTCCCAGATATCTAAAACACTTTACTTCCTCCAGTTTTTCTCCATTCAAACTTACCTCCCAATTGACTTGACCCTCAACCCTACTGTACCTAATAACCTTGCTCTTATTCACATTTACTCTTAACTTTCTTCTTTCACACACTTTACCAAACTCAGTCACCAGCTTCTGCAGTTTCTCACATGAATCAGCCACCAGCGCTGTATCATCAGCGAACAACAACTGACTCACTTCCCAAGCTCTCTCATCCACAACAGACTTCATTCTTGCCCCTCTTTCCAAAACTCTTGCATTCACCTCCCTAACAACCCCATCCATAAACAAATTAAACAACCATGGAGACATCACACACCCCTGCCGCAAACCTACATTCACTGAGAACCAATCACTTTCCTCTCTTCCTACACGTACACATGCCTTACATCCTCGATAAAAACTTTTCACTGCTTCTAACAACTTGCCTCCCACACCATATATTCTTAATACCTTCCACAGAGCATCTCTATCAACTCTATCATATGCCTTCTCCAGATCCATAAATGCTACATACAAATCCATTTGCTTTTCTAAGTATTTCTCACATACATTCTTCAAAGCAAACACCTGATCCACACATCCTCTACCACTTCTGAAACCACACTGCTCTTCCCCAATCTGATGCTCTGTACATGCCTTCACCCTCTCAATCAATACCCTCCCATATAATTTACCAGGAATACTCAACAAACTTATACCTATTATTATTATTATTATTATTATTATTATTATTATTATTATTATTATTATCATTTGTCCTTGCATTGCGTAAACTCTCAAGTTCTGAAAATAAGTTCAGACCATTTTGCTTGTCAAACATAATTTCGGTAACAGATAAGTTGGATATTTTAAGATTTTGTCTCCGCAAGTGTGTCTCTAGTTCTGTTATCACATTCAGAACATTACATGTAATAAGGATTTGAATTATGAATAATAAACACCGTTTTCTGCGAAAAAAAATTGTTGCTTTGCTGTGAAAACGATATTTTCCAATCTAAAACTTGCTCTTAGATTAAACACTCTCGCGTGGATGTTTACCAATAAGTAACATTTGTTTGTAATTATGATGTATGATCCACTTACCACAGTACTCTCCCTCTCTCTCTCTCTCTCTCTCTCTCCCTCTCTCCCAACCTCATTACCGACTCCCATTATAAATGCGAAGCGCTTGGAGTAGGCTGGTCGACTGGTGGTGCTGTCCCACCCTCACTACCAACCCCCACATATCAAAGGGAAGCGCTTGGTCTAGGTTGGTCGACTGATGGTGCTGCCCCACCCTCACTACCTACTCCCACATATCAAAGGGAAGCGCTTGGTCTAGGTTGGTCGACTGATGGTGCTGCCCCACCCTCACTACCTACTCCCACATATCAAAGGGAAGCGCTTGGTCTAGGTTGGTCGACTGATGGTGCTGCCCCACCCTCACTACCTACTCCCACATATCAAAGGGAAGCGCTTGGTCTAGGTTGGTCGACTGATGGTGCTGCCCCACCCTCACTACCTACTCCCACATATCAAAGGGAAGCGCTTGGTCTAGGTTGGTCGACTGATGGTGCTGCCCCACCCTCACTACCTACCCCCACATATCAAAGGGAAGCGCTTGGTTTAAACTGGTCGACTGGCGGTGCTGCCCCACCCTCACTACCAATCTCCAGATATCAAAGGGAAGCGCTTAGGTAAAGCTGGTCGACTGGTGGTGTTGGCAGAGGTCACGGGTGGAGCACTCACGACTGCAGAAGTTCGATGCTTGGCTTTCATTGACGGTGCACAGAGTAGCACTTCACTGGGCCATCAAGAGAGCGTTAGAGCCTCGACAAGAGCAGGTCAAACGGTCTTTACCGAGCAGTAAGTGCGTCAGGGAAGAGCCTTCGAAAGTTCTAAGGCACAACTGAACATAACCAGGCATTCATGAGAGCAGGCGTGTTGTGTGTACTTGAAGCAGACAACGTCAGAGCTTTCCTGTTTTTCATTTTCTGATAAAAAACAACAACACATTAACTCCAGAAGGAGAGAAATTTGTTTTCATTATAGGGTTTTCAGCTTTGTGTAATGCTACTGTTTTTTTCATCGTAACTAATTATCATCTTAACTGCACTATTTAGGAACCAGCTGGTACACTACTGCTGTACTTCCCTGCCATCTGTGTCTGTGTTTTCTCCTGGTGTACTCCATTACTGCCGTCACTTCTACAGTTAATTAACACAAGGAATTTATGTGATCCTGACTCGGCTTCCTCCTCAGGAACTTAGACTGATGGTTGAATTTCCTGAGGCCTCCATCAGCACTCTCCCTACTTTCCTCCCTCTACCTTGCACCACCAACAGCAGTAGCAGTACCCTCCCTTCCTCCCTCTCTCCATAATCACCAACAGCAGCAGCAGCATTACCTCACTCCCTCTTTCTCCCCTAGACCACCACCAACAGAAGCAGCACCCTCTCTCTCTCTCCCCTCTCCCTCCCTCTCCCCTACACCGTCAACAGCAGCAGCACTCTCCCTTCCTCTCCCCTGCACCGTCAACAGCAGTAGCACTCTCTTCTCTCACTCTTCCCTGTGCTCTACCGTATATTATGCATCTCCTTCGTTACCTTCATCACTCTCCCTCCAGAGAAAGATCTTCATCTACGCTGGTCCGTCTCATTCCAGACAGACTCATCCCATATATCTCCAACACAAGCTCCACCAAAGGTTTCTCTCGGGAGATCTCAAACACTTGGTCCGTACCATCTGATGATAGCCCAAACGCAAGTTCCACTACTATACCAAGCCCAGAACATCTTCACCATTAGAAACACAACTATTCTCTCAACACTATTACTACCATACTGGCTCCTTCCCCACCCTTGTCCAAGGGAATAGAAGAAAACAACCATCAGGGGAATAATAAGTCACACTAGGACCATCACCTGGTCTCCCACACAACAAAACTCGTACTAAAACCACCACTTTGCCTCACACAAAACATAGCCAACACTATAACCATTACTCTGCCTCCCATAAAATGTCCAGCAGTATAGCCTAGAGACTATATGGAGCACCATAGCTTTCCCCATCCAGTATGTCACTCCACGATGCTCTAACTAAACATCCACACGAGTACCACGGTACGCAGTATACCTACATATTCTTGATATCTCAGTTTAACAACACAAATATGTAACTCGTGTGTGGAAGCCTCCAGCACCACGTAGTGATCACCACTCTACAACATGGACTGGCACAGTAATGTTATGTGAAATACTTTCTGGTGGCTTTCCCTAGTATGGTCCCATGTGTTGCTGGTTAGTATACTATCTGGTGGTGTTGGCCAGACGGCTTGCAGATGGTAGTGGATTCCATATCACCAGATGGTGATGATTGGTATACCCCCAGATGGTGATGCCTCACATACCACCAGGTGGTGACGGTTGGTATACTCCCAGGTGGTGATGCCTCGCATACCACCAGGTGGTAATGGTTGGTGTACTCCCAGGTGGTGATGGTTGGTATACTTCCAGGTGGTGATGCCTCACATACCACCAGATGGTAATGGTTGGTATACTTCCGCGTGGTGATGCCTCACATACCACCAGATGGTGATGGTTGGTATACTCCCAGGTGGTGATGCCTCACATACCACGAGGTGGTGACGGTTGGTATACTCCCAGGTGGTGATGCCTCGCATACCACCGGTTGGTAATGGTTGGTATACTCCCAGATGGTGATGCTTCACATACCACCAGGTGGTGACGGTTGGTATACTCCCAGGTGGTGATGCCTCGCATACCACCAGGTGGTGATGGTTGGTATACTCCCAGGTCTTGTTATCTGATGCGCTCATTAGAAGTAGTGGCAGGATATGTAACATTGACAGGCACGAAGGACTGTAATATGTGGCAAGTTTGCCTTCCAGTGTATGTGGTTATGACGTAATCTGTTGTAGATAGATAAGTCTGGGTAGGAGCAAACTTCATTGTGATGTTGATAAACAATCTGTCTCTAACGAGAATAACTTCACTATATTTCCTTGCACTCCACAATGACAGCCATCACATGGATAATGACACTGTTGGTCAAGCAAGAAAACATTGACGTGTTGTTATTATAACCGTAGCATCGCCGGCGTCCTGTCAACACTGTTACAACTTTATCACCATCAGACAACGTCTTATAAATGAAATTGCGAGAAATGTTACTCTCATAATTTCCATTAAGATTAATGACAAGAGATCAACATGTACTAAATGTTGACGACAGTACTCCACCCTCGACTTATCTTTATAACCAAGAAACAAGTCTGTCATCGAAAGTAGTAAAGACAATCTTGCTCACAGTAAAGACAATCTTGCTCACAGTAAAGACAATCTTGCCCAGAGTAAAGACAATCTTGCTCACAGTTAAGACAATCTTGCTCACAGTAAAGACAATCTTGCCCACAGTAAAGACAATCTTGTCCACAGTAAAGACAATCTTGCTCACAGTAAAGACAATCTTGCTCAAAGACACACTTGGCACTAACGTGTTACCTGGACGAGTCCAGACCAGAGTTATGACGTACATAACAAGGCGAGAGAGATGTAACAACCACAACCCCAAGTTATGTTATTACGGTGGTCAGGACGAGGCCACAAGTGAGAGAGGCAAGGGTTGTGATGGTTCTTGTGTGTCTGTGTTATACATGTGGTCACGGGGCAAGAGGCAGGTAACCCACACCACTACTGGGGGAAGGAGAGGCACTTGGCTAACGTCCTTGGTCTTGCCAGATCTCGGTCTCGACTCCCACTTCTCTTCCCGTCTGGTCTTGGTCTCGACCCTCACAAGGGTTCTCGTCTGATCTTGGTCTCGAACCTCACAAGCGCCCCATCTGGTCTCGCCTTGAATCTCACTTCTGTCCTCGTCTGGTCTTTGGTCTCGACCGTCACTTCAGTTCTCGTCTGGTCTTGCTCTCGACCCTCAACACAGTCCTGGTCTGGACCCTCACCACAGCTCTAGTGTGGACCATTACCACGGTCCTAGTCTGGACCCTCACCACAGTCCTGGTCTGGACCCTTACCATAGTCCTGGTCTGGACCCTCACCATAGTCTTGGTTTGGACCCTCACCACAGTCCTGGTCTGGACCCTCACCACAGCACTGGTCTGGACCCTCACCACAGCAGTGGTCTGCTCTGGACCACAACCTGTACAATCATGGCCTCACATGTGGAGGGTCTGGAGGTAATGTGGAAGGACCTCGGGCACATTAAGCATGAACCATGACCATAAACTAAGGCACCAGTTGGGTGGAGACTACCACTCCTGCCACTTGGAGTCCAGCAGCCACCACAGTGACAGGTCCGGCCACACACCACCACCCTCACACACCCACATCTTCCACGCGCCAGGTCCTCCCTCATAACCACACCCTCACACACCCACATCTTCCACGCGCCAGGTCCTCCCTCATAACCACACCCTCACACACCCACATCTTCCACGCGCAAGGTCCTCCCACATAACCACACCCTCACACACCCACATCTTCCACGCGCCAGGTCCTCCTACATAACCACACCCTCACACACCCACATCTTCCACGCGCCAGGTCCTCCCTCATAACCACCTCGCGTCACATTATTGTATATATAACAAATTGACATTTATTACTTCAGTAGCTCCAATAGACTTCATCGCACCAGCTTTAGACCGTTGTTTGTTTGTGTAGCTTTACCGAATTTACTTTCTTTCTGCCTCAAATGATGAAGAAAAAAAATATGGTATGTGGTTTTATCTGAAGACACAATTAATATGGAGTTCAGGAAGGGAAGTGGTAGAATTAATACGTTTTAAGATAATATATATATATATATATATATATATATATATATATATATATATATATATATATATATATATAAAACATACTAACCTCCAACAGCCAGGATCGAACCCGGGACCCCTGTGCAACAGGCGGAGCGCTACCGCTAGGCTAGGGAAAGGACTATTCGAATACTATATACTCGAATACCCTTCGTCTCACGTTGGTGAGCAACGGGGTCTACACCGGTCATTTCCCATTAGGCTTACACAGCCAGCAGATAGCATTTTACTAAACCTAATTG
This sequence comes from Panulirus ornatus, assembly GCF_036320965.1. Lineage (NCBI taxonomy): Eukaryota > Metazoa > Arthropoda > Malacostraca > Decapoda > Palinuridae > Panulirus > Panulirus ornatus. Next base: position 51,624,710 of record NC_092242.1, read on the forward strand.
TACACCACGGAGGTATATATATATATATATATATATATATATATATATATATATATATATATGTGTGTGTGTGTGTGTGTCTGTGTGTATTAAAACGAATACAACATAGATTAGGAAATAGATAAAGAAAGTACTTTGGTAGGTAAGGCAAACGCGTCCCTAATGGCAAAAGAATGTTTATCCTCGCAAGAATGGCTTACATTGTGTAAATATGCAGGCGTGGCGAGGGAGGGTCTTATAACTGGAGAAAAATAATCAAGTTGCCGACGAGGAAAGGAACTAAAGCACCAGAATTACTTCTGCTGCCAGACACCAACGCTGGGGATTTAGCAAGAAGACCTGGGTATTACTGCCTTATAGTCTTGGCGGATAAGTAACGTAGAGAGGTCAGAGGATATAGTTCAGAGGACAGTAGTGGTGCGTCGAACGTGGCCAAGGGATACACGACCTTTCTGGGGAGCTTACTCGGTGCGTCGTACATGGTTGAGGGAAAGTGCGACGCATCGTAATGATTTTCGTGTAAGGACAAAGTGTCACTGATCATAAAGAGGAAGTAAGGGGGACACACAGGCGGGACAGTGAAACAGTTCACCAAATGCCATGGTTCCTGAGGAGTGGTGAGGCGACACCAGGTCCCCAGGTGCTGTGTCAGTGAGGAACAAGTCATTAGATGTCCAACAGGTCAGGTGTCAGAACAGGTCAAGGATGTCAGAAGAGGTCAGCGAGTCTTCAGAGAATATTAGAGAGTGGCTGAAAAACGGAGGTCAGATAATCGTTTAGGACACGTCAGGTCGGACAATATACATAAGGTTACCTGGAAATTTTGTAACGAAGGAATGACAGGTGTGCATCATAGTTCCCCGTACACACGACTCGAAGCATACGAGCCTCACCCCAGCGGTGGTAACGTGAAGCTCAGACGAGATGACGTTGTCTACACACTAGTGTGGCCCGAGATATAAGCGGTATCACGGGGTCAGTGATGTGGAGAAAGAAAAGGAAACTGAAATAAATAATTATTCCTTGGTATAAGACTTGACACGAAATTAGATTACGAGAGAAAGCTGGCGTATTTAGAGTACACGTAAAGAATGTCTTTGTTTGAAATGAAATGATACAGGAAGAGGATGATTATGACGCTTGCACAAAGAGAATCTAACAAAATCTCGTAAGACAGAGAGCTCTGCTGTGGTATTGTGTGTAAAGCCTCACACAAAGAGAACCTGAGAACGTTAAAGAAGGTGATCATGAAAATCATGAGACTTGGAAAACATGATCAAGAGAGATTTTACGGATCCCAGACGGAGGTGAGACGATCGTGGGGAAGAGCACACGGGGACGTGACACTGGACTGGTGGCGATGGGAGGAGGACGATGTTGGGGGAAGGAAGGGATGAGGAAAGTGAGAAGGGGAGGAATGAGGTAAAGGAAAGGATAGTGGATGGGAGTGGAAGGGGGAGAAGGGGAGGAGGTGAGGGTGGAAGGATTGAGCCGAATATGAAGATAAAATTATCTCTCCCAATTTCCACGGCAACTGATGAGGTGCGTCACCTTCGCTGATATTGTGTGTCGTCTCGTCTCTTGATTGCATTAATCGTGTTCGGGGCCGCGATCAAGTGTGTGAGTTCGTTTGCTGGTGACTGGGTGGGCCTGATTAACTAGCTGTGTCAGGCAGTATTTACAGTAAATCAGCAGTCCTAAATAATTATCAGTAAAGACATCTGAGTTTACCCCGGCTTTTATGAGGCCATCATTAACTCACAATCGGTACCATGAATAAAATCCTCTCTATATATCTGTCTGTTTGACATTTATTCCGTTCGCACCTTCACTAGATTGATCTGATGCGAACAACCACGCAACTTTAGCGAAATTCATTTTGCTGTACTGGAGATTCCAACCCTGGACGCTGGCAGAAGGAACGAGCGCTGAGTTCCCTGTGGTGAAAAATGAATACAAAGGAATATATAAGAATCATACAGCAGGAAAACACTTGCTGCTTTCGAAGCTGTTTGTGGAAGACATCAGAAACTGGTGTGGCATAAAGATATGCAGATGATTGGACGAGAATGCTTATTAGATACAGTTCGTATAATTAAGTAGCGCTAATGATGTCAGTCATAGACTTGAAGAGAAATACTTCTCAAGTTTACTTTTAGATGTGTCTGTGCCGCTATTTTCACTTGTTGTAACCGGTGAATCATTTCGTATGTTGTTGAAGAAAAAGTGCTTTTCTTCATTCAGAGCGACACGTTTGCCCACAAGTTTGTATCCATCACCATGAGTGAAGTCAGAATGACTTTGCCTTAAGTAGCTTGTTAGATCGAGATTTTCAAAGCCTTTGATGATTTTTGATGCTTGTATTGGACCACATCTTAACCTTCTCATTTGTAAACTGCATAAATCTAAGTTGTGAAGACGGCTTCCATAGGATTTCTTTCTCAACCAGGGATTTATCGAGGAAGCTCGACACTGCAGTCTCCATTCTGTCTCTGGGCGAGCAAAATTGGACGGATTATTATTCAAGCTGGGGACTCGTCAGTAAATTGTGAGAAGTGAGAATAGTTTTCGTAAAAAACTTTATCAACGAATCCAAGAACTTTGTTCTCCCTTTATACTGTTTTTTTCCTTTTTTTTTTTTTTTTTTTGCACCAGACATTATAATTATCAAGTGTTTTTATCTATTTACTGTATCAGAGTCTAAGGTAGACTTGCTTTCCCGAAAATTCACGAACTCAAAAGCGGTTCTTAGTCTGAGTTCGAGTAGGATGATGAGTGTGGATGGGAGAGCTGTATTTAGCCAGGGCATCGCTTAGGGATGACAGTCCTCTATAGATGATGAGACTGAGTTATTATTGTCCTCTACACTTAGGAAAGGGTTCAGTTCAATTGATTTCAAGTCTGCTGAATTATCATTTTGTTTTAGAGGAGGCCTAGATCATACACTAAGAAGTGAGGTTAGATTGTATTATCATCCAGTTTAACAGATGCCTGTTGCCTGATACGCTGTTCTTAAGGAGGCATTTAGTTCAATGTAGTTGTCGAGCAATATATGTCTTGGATCTGCTGGATCATGGCAAAGATTACCAGACATATCTGACTGATACACCAGTATTTGTGTCATGTTGAATGTACACTACTGGCGTCTTCGATAATACTTCTGTTATAAAACAGGTCTATTCTCTCGCCGTCACTCTTTTCTGGTTTCACGAAATGGCACCATCGATGGAGAAGTGGTCAGTAGTTTTGTGAATGACTCGCTGACTTCTTAGAGATCAGAGGGGTCATGGTGTGGGTCTTCAGGTTCTAAATGAGAAGATGAAGCCTGTGGAGTAACACTCTCATTTCGTCGGAGTATAGAATCCATTATTTGATGACTTGTCAAGTGATGTTACCCAGACCCCTCACACCTGGTAAAGGTCACTGAAGCCTTGCACAAGTTCACATACCTTGATGATGGCAGAGCTGGGACAGAGTCCAGGTCAGCAGACGACTTAGTGTGGCTTAAGGTGCAAAGAATATAATGATGAGTTCGTAGTATTCGATATCTATACAGGGGTCCCTTGTTGGGCCCTATAATACTCTACTGATAACCTTGACAAAGTCGGGGAAACTCCTCAACTCGAGTGCTCTAGCGAGGCCATAACTGCCATCGGACAGGTAAAACTGCAGACCCATCACACATGACACCATCTCACTGCCTAACAAGGAAGAACGTATTCATTACTTTCGTTCGAAGTGTTACATTATGATAGCTAACTCTAGTCATTATGTTCCTGTAGACTGAACTGCATACTTCTCCTGAATATTACAAGCTGTTGCCACTCGAGGCTTGAGGCCTACCTACCACCTCAGGTCCCAGCGACACCCAGAACTGTGGCACCTCCTCCGCCGCCCACCTCACGTATCCTGTGCCTAATACTTTGGCAACGATGTCACAGTTCCCTAAGATTAGCTAGGAGGAACCTTTCGCCGTCACCTCTGCTCCCTTCAACATCCTCATTTACCACATCGTTAAACTTGAATATTTCATGATCACTTCTTCCATTTGGAGTATTATGTATGATATTCTCAATGTCCACGCCAGTAGGTGTGAAGATAAGGTCTATCAATGATGGTGTATCAGTCCCTCTCATCACAGTATGTTCACTGGCATGTTGGTGTAGGAAATTATCCTGTATACACACCAGGACTCGCCGTCAACTCGAGGATCCAAATTTCTTAAAGTCTGTCTTTCTGAAATTGGAATCCCCATTACCAGTACTTTGCTATCTCTGTAAAGTGGTGGTTTTACTCTTTTGACCCCGATACACGGGCGTGTGAGTGAGGGAGGTTACATCCACGTACCCATGTACATGGGCGGGTGAGGGAGGGAGGTTACACCCACTTACCCATGTACACCGGCGGGTGAAGGAGGGAGGTTACACTCACGTACATGTACATGAGCGGGTGACGGAGGGAAGTTACGCCCACATACCTATGTACACGGGCGGGTGAGGGAGGGAGGTTACACCCACGTACCCATGTACACCTGCGGGTGAGGGAGGTTACATCCACGTCCCCATATACACGGGCGGGTGAGGGAGGGTTCGACCAGTAACACTAAATCTGTGAACATTTCATTACAACTATGAATAATTATGTTATAGATATTAAATCTGCGTTGGTTGAAATGAACGGGGAATTATACGCTCTGTGTGTGTGTGTGTGTGTGTGTGTGTGTGTGTGTGTGTGTGTGTGCTACCATGATTATGTTACCCACCACTTTGTGAGGGGGATCCTGAGGCTGTGACCCCGGGGTCCTCCCTCTCCTCCTAATCAAGGGCTTTTGCAGCTCCAAGGCTGCGCTACCCTTTGCAGCAGGGGCAGGATGGACTCCTGCGAGATGTTCTGTGATAGGACTGTACGTTCTTACGTCGACTGACGTTGATGCAACCTTGTCGAAGATGATTCGTCTCTCGCTGTGTAGCCAACACAAGCTACTCCCAACATGGCTTGGTTGTGGTAACCGCCTGTAGTACGTGCACGTCAGATGGTAACGTACACTGTGTTAGCCCGGCAGGAGGCGGCCCACACGACATCTTTCTTAACGGTACAACGGACTAAACAAAAAGTACAAAGGATCTCCACATTATGACCCGACCAATATAAGCCAGCGACTTTCTTCTCTCCCTCTCCTTTTGTGAGCAGCCTGCCGCTCCCCCATTTTTTATCTATTTGAGTAAAGAGAACGTGACGCTGCAGTTGGCTATAAATCTCTTTATACGAATTTTTATGCAACAGATTTATTGCTGAACGAAAGGAGATAAATCGCGGTTTTTTTTTTTTTTATGTTGGATTTGGTGTTGGTGGCAGCTGAGTGTGTATGGGTAACTACATTAACAGTAGCTGAGGGGAACCATATTTAGATTAGGTAAAGCGGACCGTATTTACTGCAATTAAGGCTATATACGTACACGAGGAGATGCGTGCATGTCAGTTGAAGGGAAATCTGTACGCAAGAATTATGGGGAAATAAGTACAGATAAACTAGAAAATCAGTTCAGGGAAATATGTGCCTATTTGTTGAGGAGAAATATGAACTAGTGTGAGGAGGAATAAGTACACATCGGCTGAAGGAAAATACGGTCAGAAGATCTGAGGGAACCGGAGTGTAACAGAGGCCGTCCAGCACCGGAGGACAGCCATGTCTACAGGGAAATGAGGGAAATTACTGGTACAGCAGCCGAGGATATTGCCTCTGTAGCAGCCAGAAGAGGTTATGTCTACAGCAAAGTAGGAAGATTTGCGTATATCCGCTGTAGGATACTTCTTCTACACCAGCTACAGATATGCCCCTGCATCTGTTGGGGGGAAGCTACTGTTACAGCTATCGAGGTAAGTTACGACTACAGCTATTCAGGAAAGCTACGCCCACAGCTGTTGAGGGAAGATACACCCACGGCTGTTGAGGAAAGCTACGCCCACAGCTGTTGAGGAAAGAGTCGTCCACGGCTGTTGAGGGAAGATACGCCCACGGCTGTTGAGGGAAGGTACGTCCACGGCTGTTGAGGAAAGCTACGCCCACAGCTGTTGAGGGAAGATACGCCCACGGTTGTTGAGGGAAGGTACGTCCACGGCTGTTGAGGGAAGATACGCCCACGGCTGTTGAGGGAAGGTACGTCCACGGCTGTTGAGGAAAGCTACGCCCACAGCTGTTGAGGGAAGAGTCGTCCACGGCTGTTGAGGGAAGATACGCCCACGGCTGTTGAGGGAAGGTACGCCCACGGCTGTTGAGGGAAGGTACGCCCACAGCTGTTGAGGGAAGATACGCCCACAGCTGTTGAGGGAAGATACGCCCACGGCTGTTGAGGGAAGATACGCCCATGGCTGTTGAGGGAAGGTACGCCCACAGCTGTTGAGGGAAGATACGCCCACGGCTGTTGAGGGAAGATACGCCCACGGCTGTTGAGGGAAGGTACGCCCACAGCTGTTGAGGGAAGATACGCCCACGGTTGTTGAGGGAAGGTATGCCCACGGCTATTGAGGGAAGGTACGCCCACAGCTGTTGAGGGAAGATACGCCCACGGCTGTTGAGGGAAGATACGCCCACAGCTGTTGAGGGAAGATACGCCCACGGCTGTTGAGGGAAGATACGTCCACAGCTGTTAAGGGAAGATACGTCCACAGCTGTTGAGGGAAGATATGCCCACGGCTTACGAGGAGATATGCGATCGCAAAAAACAAGAGGATATGTGAATACAGCATCTGTAAAAAAAGATATCAAGTTTGGGACAGTACGTAGATCAGAGAGTACACATCTACATTAGATGGAGGACAGCAGCTGACGGAGCAGTACCCCAGCACGTAGACCACTGTGAGGGTGGGTGCTGGGGTGTGGGGATGGGCTGCCGGCTACAGCCATACTGCTGACAGTGTTCCATGAAGCACGATTGTTTTCGTGACATGGGAGACAAATTGCTGGGCGGGTCTTGGTGTCGGGGATTCATGTCGGCCACAGCCGCTGCTCGCTTGAGTCGAGATTGATGATGGTACTATCACAAGAGAGAAGATGGGGAAAACGTTGGTATTATGTCTTCACTTTTTGTGCTCACTGGGATTTTTTTCTTCTTTTTTTTTGTCACGGATCTCCAAGTTACGGTTAAGTGGTCAGCTCCAGATCAAGATCTATGGGCAGTTGTCAGCATTTCTGAGATTTATAGTGGCGACCAAGAGGGAGATTTAAGTCATAAGTTCAGTTAACTGTGTCTGTGACGATGATGATTCGTTGGAACCGCCAGGTCTGACTGGGTTCATCATTGACCAGACAGAGAGCAACAGTATGACTACGATGGCTGACCAAACTTCCATACGCTTGTGGGATGACGCGGCGCCCAGGTGCAGGAGCCTGCAGACCCCAGCCTCTTGTCCATCAGTTAATGTTTGGAGACTTCCTGGCAGCCAGGTGGGTTCTGGGGATAACATTGTTGGAACTCCCGAGTCCTTCAGTAAACTTGATGCAGCCGCTGAATAACAATGCCACTGGCGTTGAGACGTCGCAGGCCAGGTCTCCCCCGCCTCTGGCTTCACCATCGCATGACGCCTCTCGTCGTCTGAGATATAGTACTGTTGAGGGAGTGTCGCGCCGTGATCTGTAACACTGTTCCCTTGATCCCCTCCTACATTCTTGAATGACGATAGAACTTGTGACTATATGTATGGAATTGACCAATGAAGTAGTAGCATTTCTATAATCCCTTGGAGACGGAACATCTCTTCACTATCAGCTCTCGCCTGTTATCCCCTGTTCATTTAATCATTGAGAGGAAGAAATTTCAAAAGGAACCCGTTCATTTGTTGACATCTGTTTTCATTTGCTGTTTGCAGGCATAAAGCCTCGCCATTCGCTGTGGTGGTGAGTTGGCAGGTGGAAGGAAGCTTGGTAAAGAGGATTATACGACAATATGCTGGGAGAGCCTGAGTGCAGAATGGCTTAAGGTGAGAGTGATTGAAGTAAAGTGAGGAAAGAGAAGCTTTTAGAGGAGAAGTGCTGACATAAGCGAGAGAAGATTCAACCCACTGAGACAGCTGAGCTTTTTGACCACCACTTCCGTTGTCAGATGAGTGGGTAAGACATTGTCATGTATTGGTGAAGCAACGGAATACAACCCCCGTGTTCGTATCTAAATCTCCCGACGCACTGCGCATCGTCGACACGCAGCGCGTCTTAACTGGTCAGCTGATCATCTTAGTCTGTCTCATTACTTTCCTCTGTTATCACTTCTTTCCATCCCTTCTCCCCTTCCCTTCTCCTCCTCTTCCTCCGTCTCCCTCCCTCTCCCTCTTGTCATACTACACGTCCGAGACGTTGTTACGAAACTCTACACCAAGTGAAGCCCCAAGTTTTTATTGACAATATCCGATGCAGATTTTCCTTGTTATCTTTAACGGCAGAGTGAGGGTAAGTCGTGGAAGATTGGTGCAGGAATGTGTGTGTGTAGCGGAGATATGAAGTTCAGCAGCCACAGCCACAACCCTCGCTTGCTGCAGATAACACAAGTTTTCCACAACAACAGCTACAACAACAAGTCCAGGAATTACTGACTGTAGAGGCGGAGGATGTAGCTACGTTCTTAAGAAATGATCATCTCGACTGTAAATTTGTCCCAAAACCTCCACCAGACTCGAGGGGTTAAATGAAGGCAAATTTTTCGAAACGTTTGAGACATTTTGAGGATTACACCTAAACCATCACTTCCAGTTGGAGGATAACCATTGTTGCTGGACTATACTTGGCTCCGACCGTCACCTGTAGGCTGGTTATCGTCTGGTACAACTGGTCCTGAAGGTGGTACATGATAAAGCTAGTGGCTCAGCGATGCACCAGGGAACACCTTACGTTGGCAAGGGTCGCCTCCCGGAGTTTTAAGGTCTTGCAAGTTGTATTAGAGATGTTGTAGTTACCCAGGTGAAGCTTGAGGTGGAGGTGCGATCCAGAGGAACCTGACCAGTGTTCCTCACCTGAGGCTCTGTACAGTAGTGGGCAGGCCAGGGGATGGGTATATGGCCAGGAGGCTCAGTACAGTAGTGGGCAGGCCAGGGGCTGGGTATATATATGGCCAGGAGGCTCAGTACAGTAGTGGGCAGGCCAGGGGCTGGGTATATGGCCAGGAGGCTCAGTACAGTAGTGGGCAGGCCAGGGGCTGGGTATATGGCCAGGAGGCTCAGTACAGTAGTGGGCAGGCCAGGGGCTGGGTATATAGCGGGGGAAGAGGAGAAAGGGGCTGTTTTATTGAGGAGAAAGGAAATGAAAGAGAGAGAGAGAGAGAGAGAGAGAGAGAGAGAGAGAGAGAGAGAGAGAGAGAGGGGGGGGGGGGACAAACTCATAAGGAGTCTTGGAGGAAAAACATCGAAAAACGAAAGTCTTTTAGGCCAAACAAATGTTGAATACTAAACCACAATTTTCAGTAGCAATTAATACTACACTTACCACACTACGTTTTCGTTCAGGACATACACATCACATTGGCTTTTATTTTTAATGAAATATTTGACTTGCTGTCCAATAGTTGGCCAATGGGGACGTGATTTGTGTACATTGTAAGTTATGGATCCTATGTCTGCTGTATGTGGGAGGAACTAAACAATATTTGCCAGAGTAATTTGTCGCCTAAACTATCAGTGTACCAATTATTATATAGATTTGGTATATCTGTCTGTCTGTCTATCTACCTATCTATCTATCTATCTATCTATATATATTTATTTTGTCTATTATACTTTGTCGCTGTTTCCCACGTTAGCGAGGTAGCGCAAGGAAACAGACGAAAGAATGGCCCAGCCCCACCCACATACACATGTATATACATACACGTCCACACACGCACATATACATACCTATACATCTCAACGTATACATATATATACACACATAGACATATACATATACACACATGTACATAATTCATACTGTCTGCCCTTATTCATTCTCTTCGCCACTCCGCCACACATGAAATGACAACCCCCTCCCCCCGTATGTGCGCGAGGTAGCGCTAGGAAAAGACAACAAAGGCCACATTCGTTCACACTCAGTCTCTAACTGTCATGTATATTGCACCGAAACCACAGCTCCATTTCCACATCCAGGCCCCACAAAGCTTTCCATGGTTTACCACATACATTTCACATGCCCTGGTTCAATCCACTGACAGCACGTCGACCCCGGTATACCACATCGTTCCAATTCACTATATTCCTTGCACGCCTTTCACCCTCCTGCATGTTCAGGCCCCGATCACTCAAAATCTTTTTTACTCCATCTTTCCACCTCCAATTTGGTCTCCCACTTCTGGTTCTCTCCACCTCTGACATATATCCACTTTGTCAATCTTTCCTCAGTCATTCTCTCCATGTGAGCAAACCATTTCAAAACACCTTATTCTGCTCTCTCAACCACACTCTTTTTATTACCACACATCTCTCTAACCCTTTCATTACTTACTCGATCAAACCACATCTGTCCTCCTCCGCACAACTCTATCTATATTCCACGCCTTGCAACCATATAACATTGTCGGAACCACTATATATATATATATATATATATATATATATATATATATATATATATATATATATATATATATATATATATAAATATAACCCTTTTCACGATAGTATGGCATACAATGATCAAATCTACTTAGATCTGTGCTCATCTCTCTAGAAACATAGAGAGGCATGATTCAGCTTCACCATAATCTATGGTTCCCGAAAGCTCGCGTCTGTACCTCCCTCCCTCTCTCCCAGCCCCTTGTCCCGCCTGGCCCCAGGAACACTGGAATGATAACCTCTCTTACTTCGCTCATCTGCCACATGGCTTAGTCTCCCTTCATCCACTTCACTGACTACCAGGGTTCCAACCAGTGGAGTTGCCTATGGTTTAAAAGACGAGTAGATCATGACATTAGTAGGTCAGAGAGAGAGAGAGAGAGAGAGAGAGAGAGAGAGAGAGAGAGAGAGAGAGAGAGAGAGAGACCCGGACAGAGTAAAATAACAGCTGCCTCAGAGCTCCTGCCTGTACTCTAGTGACTCATGATTTGAATTGGTGGAAAAAGTCTTTAAAGTGAGAATGATGACCAGAGAACTGGAAAACGATAGACGATTATTAAGCAATATGCTGAAATTATTATATAGTAAAGTGGTTGTAAATGGCATCAGTGCAATGTTGAATTCAGAATGATATACATTACGTGAATATAGTGCGAGTGTTTTGGATTTTAAATGTGTCGAGTCTGAAAGTTTCATTACTTATGGTTGTCATACCCGTAAACCTGCTGGGCGGTGGCAAGTGAGTCACATTATTCTTTACTGATTAACTTATATCGTTATCACGTTCCAACCATTGTAGGTTATATGTTGCACGGTGTTTGGTTATCATGTTCCAACCATTGTAGGTTATATGTTGCACGGTGTTTGGTTATCATGTTCCAACCATTGTAGGTTATATGTTGCACGGTGTTTGGTTATCATGTTCCAACCATTGTAGGTTATATGTTGCACGGTGTTTGGTTATCATGTTCCAACCATTGTAGGTTATATGTTGCACGGTGTTTGGTTATCATGTTCCAACCATTGTAGGTTATATGTTGCACGGTGTTTGGTTATCATGTTCCAACCATTGTAGGTTATATGTTGCACGGTGTTTGGTTATCATGTTCCAACCATTGTAGGTTATATGTTGCACGGTGTTTTGGTTATCATGTTCCAACCATTGTAGGTTATATGGTGCACGGTGTTTGGTTATCATGTTCCAACCATTGTTGTGTATATGTTGCACGGTGTTTTGGTTATCATGTTCCAACCATTGTTGTGTATATGTTGCACGGTGTTTGGTTATCATGTTCCGACCATTATGGTTAATATGTTGCAAGTTGTATTGGCGATCATGTTTCCACAGTCTTAAGTTATAGGTTTGTACACTATTTGGCGATCGTTTCAACAATAATAGGTTATACAGTGGCCGCTGTTTATTTATCGTGTCCCAGCATGAGTAGGTTAGATGTTGGGTAATATTTTGGAAAATGGACGCCACTTTTGTAAATAGTGGAAATGAATTAATTTCTACCATGACATCTAGTTTGGTTGCTCCTCTAAGAATTTGCTCAAGCTCCTCTTTATCTCTGGCAAGCTTTCGTGACCAGAACGTATCGGCGCGCTGCAAGTGAGGAGCCAGGCCATCGTAAAGGGCGAGTATTGTCACCTTTGTATTGTAGTTGACATTTCCAGCTATGGAACCTAGCATCCTTCTGGCATTATTTCATGCAGCTGGGCATTATTTGCCATTTTGAAGGTCATTATCGATAGTCACTCCAAAGTCTTTGTCTTCTTGAACTTCTTGCAGGATTTGGTAATCATGATGAAAATTTTTGGCACCAAAGTGGATATCTTTGCATTTGTCAGTAGTGAAATCCATCTGCCATGTTTCCGTCCACTCTCCCATTTTATCTAAATCCCTTTCAATATTCAGGCAGTCTGCTTCTGAGGTGGCTATTTTCTCAATTTTGTGCCGTCGGCAACTTTTTGAAATTCTGCTTGTGAATTCTCTCTCAAGGTCTTTGGTGTAATTGATAGAAAAGTCTGGGTCCCAGGACTGAGCCTTGTGGAACTCCACAAGACACGTGAAGCCAATCAGATACGTCCCCATCTAAACCAATCTCTGCTCCCGCGTGTCCACGCGCAGAATCGATTTCATATAGCGAGAGCTTTCATTTCATTAAGGAATCTTTTATGTGTTACTTTATCAAAGGTTTAGACGAAGCTCTCGTCACATAACATCAGAGGGCATTTTGGAGTTCCTTCTGTAATGAATATGTTTACGAATTCCATCAGATTCGTAAGATGTGATCTTTTATCCCGGTAACCATGTTGATGACGGGTTATTAATCGATTTTCTTTTAAGAAATTAACGATCGTATCTGAATATATTGTTTCTGATTCTTTATCCAGCTCTTTATAGTGTCTATATCTGGCAACAGTTCGTTGTGTAGATCTGGTAGTACCAGTTCTGCGTCGTGTCTGTCTGTGTCAGCAGTTATGTACAGTTTCTAGTTCTGGCAGCAGTTCTCTAATGTGTATCTAGCAGCAGTTCTCTAGTGTGTATCTAGCAGCAGTTCTCTAGTGAGTGTAACGATCAGCAGTTCTCTAGTGTGTGTGTTTCTAGCGGCAGTTCTCCAGTGTGTGTGTCTAGCATCAGTTTTCTAGTGTGTTTCTAGCGGCAGTTCTCTAGTGTGTGCATCTAGCAGCAGTTTTCTAGTGTGTTTCTAGCGACAGTTCTCTAGTGTGTGTGTATCTAGCATCAGTTTTTTAGTGTGTTTCTTGCTGCAGTTCTCTAGTATGTGCATCTAGCAGCAGTTTTCTAGTTTGTTTCTCGCAACAGTTCTCTAGTGTGTCTGTATCTAGCATCAGTTTTCTAGTGTGTTTCTAGCATCAGTTTTCTAGTGTGTTTCTAGCATCAGTTCTCTAGTGTGTCTGTATCTAGCAGCAGTTCTCTACAACCATGTGTATATCCGGCAGCAGCCTCCACCTGTCTCCCTCAACTCCGGGTTCATTGTTCTCGGAGAGTTTGTTGGTCGTGTGTCTCCAAACTTGACTTTGTTCCTCCATTAAATTCCGTTCCATCATTTCTAGGAAAGTTTGTTACCGTGTGTGTGTGTGTGTGTGTGTGTGTGTGTGTGTGTGTGTGTGTGTGTGTGTGTACGGTAAATATACTACATTGGACTGTGAGGTCAAGGAGAATGTACTGAATGTAGAAAGAGTATTTTTGCTTAAATGTGAAGCTTAGAGTACTTTGTTTATGTCTGTGATATTACTAGGTATGCAACAGGTGTGTGAATAATGGCGTTATATTACACGCACACACAGACACACACACACACACACACACACACACACACACACACACACACACACACACACACACACACACACACACACCCTTGGATCGTGTGCTCACGTGCGTGATCATGCTAGAGATGCAGTGAGTGTCTGTCTGTATATTCGCATCGTGTCATCTCCACGGTAAGGGTGTGGACAGGTAGATGAGACAGAGGCTCTGCCACACCATTTGCACCATGACAGTGTCGCACCACAACCACACAGTATGTGACGTGCGTCCGGTAGCCAGTGTTAGCTTTGTGGTCCGTGTGTGGCTTAAGTGGTGTGGTGAAAGCCTTACTTAAGCTGAAGTGCTGGACGACGGCTAAAGATGGATGGTGTTGCAGTTCATTTTTATAAGAGAGGAGGTGACTGTTTATCATGGGTTGGCTAGGATTATCATTGAATGGATCATGGCGAGGTACCTGAGGATTGGCGAAATGCTTGTATAGGGCCATTCTATATGTGTAAATATGTATCTTCTTTTTCTTCTTCAAGCATGTTCGTCATTTCCCCTTGTAGGCGAGGTGGCGTCAGGAGCAAATAACTGAGCCTTAGGGAGAAAAATCCTCACTTGACTCCGTGCTCTATTCCTTGATTTGGACAATAATACAGGAGGAGAATTTCGAGTCCGCTGCCCCCTCCCCCTATTAGTGTCTTTCAGAGACACGCAGGGAACACTTGGGCAGTATTCTTTCTCCCCTATTCCCAGGGATATATATATATATATATATATATATATATATATATATATATATATATATAGATGAAAACACAAAGAAACTGAAAATACTTTAAGTCAAGCGCTTTATAAGAATCAAACTGTCAAAACTTGGTGCAGACAGAGAGGAGCAGAGTATGATATACCAGCCACCACTGGGCGGTGCTGGCAAATGAATTTAGAAACAGGTGAAGGGATTAGGGCACAGGTCACCCTCCACGACCTCACCCCTCTCTCAAGTTCCAAACTTATATTAACCTATGCTCTGGTACACAGAACAACTTGTAACTTTGTAACTTGGGAGAGATGAGGTCGTCGAGGGTGACCTGTGTCTTAATCCTTTCACCCGTTGGCCAGTTCATTCACTTGACCCACCCATCGGTGGCTGCTATATTACATTCTGGTTCTCCCTCTCTGTACTCAGTCCTGACCGTGTAATTATACGAAGCGCTTTACTCTTCGTATTTTCCGTTTCCTTGTGGTTTTATCTGCATTTTATATACACTTGCTTCTTATGTACTTTCTGCATATATATATATATATATATATATATATATATATATATATATTTTTTTTTTTTTTTTTTTTGTCGCTGTCTCCCGCGTTTGCGAGGTAGCGCAAGGAAACAGACGAAAGAAATGGCCCAACCCACCCCCATACACATGTATATACATACGTCCACACACGCAAATACACATACCTACACAGCTTTCCATGGTTTACCCCAGACGCTTCACATGCCTTGATTCAATCCACTGACAGCACGTCAACCCCGGTATACCACATCGCTCCAATTCACTCTATTCCTTGCCCTCCTTTCACCCTCCTGCATGTTCAGGCCCCGATCACACAAAATCTTTTTCACGCCATCTTTCCACCTCCAATTTGGTCTCCCTCTTCTCCTCGTTCCCTCCACCCCCGACACATATATCCTCTTGGTCAATCTTTCCTCACTCATTCTCTCCATGTGCCCGAACCATTTCAAAACACCCTCTTCTGCTCTCTCAACCACGCTCTTTTTATTTCCACACATCTCTCTTACCCTTACGTTACTTACTCGATCAAATCACCTCACACCACACATTGTCCTCAAACATCTCATTTCCAGCACATCCATCCTCCTGCGCACAACTCTATCCATAGCCCACGCCTCGTAACCATACATTGTTGGAACCACTATTCCTTCAAACATACCCATTTTTGCTTTCCGAGATAATGTTCTCGACTTCCACACATTCTTCAAGGCCCCCAGAATTTTCGCCCCCTCCCCCACCCTATGATCCACTTCCGCTTCCATGGTTCCATCCGCTGCCAGATCCACTCCCAGATATCTAAAACACTTCACTTCCTCCATTTTTTCTCCATTCAAACTCACCTCCCAATTGAATTGACCCTCAACCCTACTGTACCTAATAACCTTGCTCTTATTCACATTTACTCTTAACTTTCTTCTTTCACACACTTTACCAAACTCAGTCACCAGCTTCTGCAGTTTCTCACATGAATCAGCCACCAGCGCTGTATCATCAGCGAACAACAACTGACTCACTTCCCAAGCTCTCTCATCCCCAACAGACTTCATACTTGCCCCTCTTTCCAAAACTCTTGCATTCACCTCCCTAACAACCCCATCCATAAACAAATTAAACAACCATGGAGACATCACACACCCCTGCCGCAAACCTACATTCACTGAGAACCAATCACTTTCCTCTCTTCCTACACGTACACATGCCTTACATCCTCGATAAAAACTTTTCACTGCTTCTAACAACTTGCCTCCCACACCATATATTCTTAATACCTTCCACAGAGCATCTCTATCAACTCTATCATATGCCTTCTCCAGATCCATAAATGCTACATACAAATCTATTTGCTTTTCTAAGTATTTCTCACATACATTCTTCAAAGCAAACACCTGATCCACACATCCTCTACCACTTCTGAAACCACACTGCTCTTCCCCAATCTGATGCTCTGTACATGCCTTCACCCTCTCAATCAATACCCTCCCATATAATTTACCAGGAATACTCAACAAACTTATACCTCTGTAATTTGAGCACTCACTCTTATCCCCTTTGCCTTTGTACAATGGCACTATGCACGCATTCCGCCAATCCTCAGGCACCTCACCATGAGTCATACATACATTAAATAACCTTACCAACCAGTCAACAATACAGTCACCCCCTTTTTTAATAAATTCCACTGCAATACCATCCAAACCTGCTGCCTTGCCGGCTTTCATCTTCCGCAAAGCTTTTACTACCTCTTCTCTGCTTACCAAATCATTTTCCCTAACCCTCTCACTTTGCACACCACCTCGACCAAAACACCCTATATCTGCCAATTTATCATCAAACACATTCAACAGACCTTCAAAATACTCACTCCATCTCCTTCTCACATCACCACTACTTGTTATCACCTCCCCATTTGCGCCCTTCACTGAAGTTCCCATGGTGGGATCAAGGTGGTTTGATCGAGTAAGTAATGTAAGGGTAAGAGAGATGTGTGGTAATAAAAAGAGTGTGGTTGAGACAGCAGAAGAGGGTGTTTTGAAATGGTTTGGTAACATGGAGAGAATGAGTGAGGAAAGATTGACCTGAACATGCAGGAGGGTGAAAGGCGTGTAAGGAATAGAGTGAATTAGAACGATGTGGTATACCGGGGTCGACGTGCTGTCAATGGATTGAACCAGGGCATGTGAAGCGTCTGGGGTAAACCATGGAAAGTTGTGTGGGGCCTGGATGTGGAAAGGGAGCTGTGGTTTCGGTGCATTATTACATGACAGCTAGAGACTGAGTGTGAATGAATGTGGCCTTTGTTGTCTTTCCTAGCGCTACCTCGCACACATGAGGGGGGAGGGGGTTGGTTATTCCATGTGCGGCGAGTTGGAGATGGGAATGAATAAAGGCAGACAGTATGAATCGTGTACATGTGTATATATGTATATGTCTGTGTGTGTATATATATGTATACATTGAGATGTATAGGTATGTATATTTGCGTGTGTGGACGTGTATGTATATACATATGTATGTGGGTGGGTTGGGCCATTCTTTCGTCTGTTTTCTTGCGCTACCTCGCTAACGCGGGAGACAGCGACAAAGCAAAATAAATATATATATATATATATATATATATATATATATATATATATATATATATATATATATATATATATATATATATATATATATATATAGAGCGGGGGGCTGGAAATCCTCCCCTTCAGTGTTTTACTTTCCCAAAAGAAGGAACAGAGAAGGGGGCCAAGTGAGGGTTTACCTTCTTAGGCTCAGTCCTCTGTTCTTAACGCTTCGTCGCTAGCGCGTGAGTCGGCGAGTATGTGTGAAAAAAAGTGTGTGTGTGTGTGTGTGTGTGTGTGTGTGTGTGTGTGTATTAGCTTACCTCCGCTCTTTTATTTTCAGTTCTTGCTCTTTATTTAATCACCTTTAAAGCCTTGAGTTGATTAAGAGTTGATTAATTTTTCTTGGCTCTTGCGTCCTCCTACCGTGCAAGTATATTACTCCAGCTCCGCCATCATCCTTTCGTTACTGTACCCCTATCAGGCTGGCTCCAGTATTTTAGCTTGCTTTGTGTAGTTTCATCTTATTTTAATTCATTCATCCTTCTACCGTTACCCTAAATCTATGGGCATAATTTCCCCCATTTTCCCTCTCGTCGTCATCCTCTTTATTACCTTCCACGTTCTGTCCCTACATCCCTGTAGACCCATCACCCTAAACTGTGGTGCAGGAGAATCTCGGGGAATTATTATATTGGCCAGCTACAGCAGTACCGGGCTGGGCCTACACTATAATGGCTACATTTGTCTCACTAAAGGTTATCTATTGGCCTGTTCTGGCACGCTGCTCTAAGAAGGAAGCCCAAGATATCATGGCTGAGTAGCCGGGGAGGAGGGAGATGATGCATGCTGGCCAAGAAGTGAGGGACGTTTCCTCCAGCAGCAGGAGACAAATAGACGGATAAAGACCGAGGACACTAAAAGACAAGGGGAATGGTTAACTCCGAGAACTGGGGAAGACAAGGGGAAGTGTTGAGACAGAGAACTGGGGAAGACAAGGGGAAGTGTTGGGACCGAGAACTGGGGAAGACAAGGGGAAGTGTTGAGACCGAGAACTGGGGAAGATTAGTCGAAAGGTCTCAACCGGAAGGTCACAGCTGAGGATAGGTAAAGATAGAGAGGAAAAATTAAGACCGAAAACATGAAATGGTAGTATGAAGGACCAGTACTGAGGACAGGTGAAGGGTAAAGGGAAAAGTCGAGAGCGAGAACCGGGATAGACAGAGATAAGGGTCAGGATCGAGAGCAGCTGACTTGCAAAAGTAAGATGGATAGACGGATAATAGGAAGACAGGGTTGACCCGGGGGATAGGGACCTGCTGGAAGCTCCTGCCGCTGGGGACATTTAAAGCCATCCTTGACTGACAACAGTGCCCGTGGAGGATGACATTACGAGCGATACAATATAATGCTTTGCACTTGTCGTTTCTGCTTTCGCTGGACTGGATGCCTCCTGGCTGGCTGGAGGCTCGTCCATCACCAGGTTGTAGCGAATAACTCCCACCAAGGCTTCCTTCCCGTGAACGCGCTAATGTGTAATGGCTCTCAGGCGTAACACACCTGTAAAAAGAAAGAACTTATTGCAATTATATCTGTCTCCTGAGACAAACGGCAGGAAGGGAGAGAATTTCTTATGTCCACTGTCTACAAAAGCTTCAGTAAGTTATAACACTCCTTTTGCGGTATCTTATACTAGATTGAACTGTAGTGTTTGTGTGTTTATGGAACGTTAAAGAAGCTAGTGTTAGGTATGAGCCGTGTGATTAACATGAATCATTATTCTTCAAATGGACATCATGATATTCACGATTGCCTGAGACAGACACGTATTGTGACCAACAGTTTTCAGACCAGATACAGAGCCACTGAGGAAGAAAGGTGTGCCTTCATAACCCAGGGGAACATTGAGGCAGGAGTATAGATGGATATAGAGGGATCATCCACGAACCAACAGCTGCCAGCGCTGTTTTGGGGCTTCGCTGAGCGGTATTGGACAGTCGTGTATTCCTTCATCGTACTCTTCATCTGGCTGTACATGGCACTACCTGGTACAGTAGGGGTCCCCATTACCTGTTACCAAATACCAGTGCTTTACCTGCCACCACGCGCAATGGGTAGACCCGTCATTTCATGCCATGGGAAACCTGATGATGCCACACGTCATAGTATTTCCATTGTGTATTGTGGCAGTACTGAGTGCTACACATTATGGCTGATACTACAGACTGTGGTTTCACCTGGCACTACACGCTGTGGCGTCATTCTTCCCCACACGCTGTGGCACTGTTTGTGGCACTGTCTGTGGCACTGTCTGTGGTAGATGGTAAGATGATAAATGAAGCAACGCGTTACACCGCCGTCCTAGACCCCCGTCTGTGGCACTCCCTGGCAGTAAGCTTTATAGTACTGACTGTGGCACTGTTTGGCACTGCCAGGCGGTACAAGCTGTATCAATACCGGGCATTATATTCTAGGGAGCTACGTGACGCTGCACACTATATCACGACCAGGCACTACACGGTTTGGCACTCGGAGAGGCACGTCCAGTGAGGGAATATCCAGCATTGCACCTTCATGGATTTTCGGACGATTTGCTTTGCCTCAGAGCTTCCGCTAAAGCTGGGTAGACTAAACTTAAGTATTTCAGTATCATGTTAATGTTTCCCCACCTTCCATCACCACAGACTTATTATGGCAGTGGTTTCTACTCCACATTATTCCTCATGGTATACTTGAAAGTTGTCACCACTTCAGTAACAACGGCCTGAGCTCCTCTCTCTCCCTCTGGTACTCCTACATCAGGAAGGTCACGAGTTATACTGCTAACAAATTTACTAATACCGCTGAGCTCTCGAGCAATGACTTAAAGCCCCCAAGCCTCCCATGGGTCGTCTCATGAGCGTGGCAGTGTAGAACTTGTCTACAGATATTACTGTAAACGATGAACAAAAACGGATTGAGCTTATCAGTGTTGTCAAGAAAGAGGCTATGAGCAAGATCCCCTGATGAGCTGTGATTTGCAAAGACGTGATTTTCGTCGTATCACTAAACCTCCGGGTCCTCTGTGGACCACGGTGTATATAGCTCAACCGCTCACGGTGATGGTCACACATTTACATTTCCCCAGCAAGACACCGTTGAGGTACCACGGCCCAAAGTGAGAAAAGAACAGCGTAACGTTATTAGCCACTTGCTGACGAAGTAGAGTCGTAGATATACACAATCTTGATAAGCTGGAGAAGGTTCACCCTCCAGACCTCCGCTGGACTTCTACCAGACGGATAAGGATGTCATACACACCTTTAATTAAGGTGGAGATTAAAGGTTGATGTGCAGTATAGTCCAGTGTAGTGAGGCTACCAGTTTCGCTGGGTGTACGAGGTAGTTCGACAGCCATGGAGTCCTCATCTCCCCACCATGATCGTATAGCCACATATACTGCTACCTCGCAAGTTCACTTTTAGATTCTTTTTCCTGGGCATGAAACTAAACACTATTGCCTCAGCAGCCTAGGTTGGCAGTATATTTCAGGGATCTTACCTAAATGGCTATGCAAATACTACAAAGTTGCCGGGTTGTGCAAAATGAGACGATTATGGCGACTGTTATTGGAATTAATACTTAATTGGGAAAAAGCCTCAGTGATAACGGTGAGGGAAGGGAAGACAATATAAAATGTGGGGACGGATGTACGTACAAATGGGAAATCATCTCCCCTTCCCTCCCCCGACGTGCGCGTTTACTGCAGTTGAAATGTATTTCACGAGTTGGCTACACATGTGTGCTTGTCTCACCAGTTCAGACCTGATGAGGCGGATTTTTTCAATGAAATATGTTGTATTGTAATGTTTCAATGAAGTAAATTATGTGAACGCTTACAGAAGTACGATTACCCCTTCACACACACACACACACACACACACACACACACATATATATATATATATATATATATATATATATATATATATATATATATATATATATATATATATATATATATATGCACGTATGTATTAGAGAGAGAGAGAGAGAGAGAGAGAGAGAGAGAGAGAGAGAGAGAGAGAGAGAGAGAGAGAGAGAGCAAGGAGGGGTTCGTATTTAATTGAGAACGCTTCATTTCAGATTCTGATGTTACTATTTAATCTTAATAGAAAAGTTCACAGTCATAGCTCTTTCAAGATTAAGTAAAAAGTTCATTGTGAATATAAAATGGCTTTCCCACCTCTAAGACCAGATTTTTTTATTCTTCATTGTATGATACTCCAACACGCGCGTTTTCTTTTTTCTTTTTTTCTTTAGTATCACGTTGCTGCTTATTATGACACCTGGATGTATGAGATTATGAGGAGAGGCTTGGGAGTGCGTGTGCATTTAGAGACGTATTGTGAGGTATGATGAAATGTGGTGATGTAGGGTGACTTCTAGTGATGTATAGTGACATGTGATGAGGTATGGCAACATTGTGAGGTGGTGTGGGATCTCGTGTTGAAGCATAGGGCTATACTGTGGGATATGGTGATGTGTGGTGAGGTATGGTGATGTGTGGTGAGGTATGGTGATGTGTGGTGAGGCATGGTGACGTGTGGTGAGGTATAGAGTATCGTGGTGAAGTATGGACTTATACTGCACCGTGGGTGATGGGAATGTGTGGTGAAGCATGAGCATACATAGTGAAGCCAGGGATAAAGGTAAGGAGATAGGCAGTGAGCTCCGAGAAATTGTTTTGAGGCATACGATTGGGTAGTGAGGCATGAGAAAGGACGGTGAACAGTGGGTAGATGTATATGGTGAAGCATGGAGATGCTTGGTGAAGCAGAAGGATGTTTGATAAGTTATGGACATATGTGGTGAAATACCAAGATGTTTGTGGTGAATGTGGGACAAGTGGCAAGATCTAGATATGTGTGATGAGGGTGTCGTGATACAGTCACGGGTACAAAGGTGTGTGGGAAATACAGATATGTAGCAGAATGCATGGATATCTCATTATCATGCAGATGTATGGAAGAGGTATGTATATGGATGGGGAGGTGTGTGAGGCGTGTGGTCATGTACGAATGTATGGGGTATAGTCATCTTGTATACTCACGAAAAATAAATATGAAAATAGAGACTAGAGAGACTGTGCATGACGTCATTGTCTCATATCAGAGAGATAATACTGGTCTCTTTGGAGAGGATGTAAACTGGAAACAGAAATGCGAGTTTGTTATATAATGTTAGAAAAGCGTATGCTCAACCCTGCTTTATTACTTCGGTTCCAAAACCTTATGCTTGACATGGTTCCCCCGGCTTAATCTAGGAGCCAGTCCGGGGGAAATCAGACTCTGATCTAACAGATGATTCCAGGGATGGCGTCGTGATTACCTTCACATGAATTCCCAGAGATGGTTTCAGAGATTCCCGGGAGGGGGAGGCAAAAGCTCATTCCAGTTGTTTGAAATTGCCGGAAAAAAAAATCGTTTTTTTTTAAAGCCATTTGATCATAAGTCTGCCCTGCGAAGGCCTTTTTATTGGTGATTATTTTTTTTTTTTGACTCATCAATTGCCATGATGAGCCAGTGGAAGACATATCGTAGAACAGGTGTTTTCTCTCCACTCTAGATTGATTGAAGAGGAGGAGCAAGTTGGAGAGGGATGGAATAGGTGAAGATCGGGAAGAGGGGCCTAAAGGGATGGAGGGAACGTGGTGGCGGGAGGAGGGACCTACAGGGGTGGAGGGACCTGGCAGGAGAAAGGCCTAGAGGGTTGGAGGGAACGTGGTAGCAGGAGGAGGGAGTGGTTGTGGAGGGAGTAAGGTAGAGGGGGGGGGTTAGAGATGAAGGATGGTGCGGGAATGAGAGAGGGACTAGTGATGAGGGAGGAAGGGAGTGGGGATGTGTGTGTGTGTGAGAGAGAGAGAGAGAGAGAGAGAGAGAGAGAGAGAGAGAGAGAGAGAGAGAGAGAGAGAGAGAGAGAGAGTTCTGATTGTTGGAATGTCATGGACAAGGATCGTTGCGAGGTACAGGAGTTTGAAGATACACGGCAGAATTACATTTCAGTATGACAGTTCATGAAATACGGTAAAATTCTTTCCAGAACAATGCTATGACGGCAGAAAGGTAAAACTACTTCTTCAGTCGCGTCACTTCACTTGCAAGAGTGAAAGACATTTCTGAGAGCACTTAGAACTCCAGGCGATACCCATCGTTAAGTAGCCAGATTATTTGTACAATTTATTTGTACAATTTATTCCGATGTCGGAAAGACATCGACGTCTCGACTCACTGGTAACATCTGGCACAATGAAGCTGATTACATTGCCTCAGTCCGGGTCACATACGTTCTGGGTAACTGGTCCTCCTGTCACTGTTTGTTAGGTTTATGTTCGGGGGATAATCACGTGGCAAGTCACTGTCCTCTGGGTTACTGACGGTGGAGTCACTGTCCCTTGGGTTATTGCTGGCGATATCGTTGGCTTTGGAATCACTGTCGGGTCTCTGCCTCTTGGAACGCCGCCACTCACGTCAATACAGAGGACACGGCGTTAAGAGAAAAGTAGCGAGATGTTTATTAATCCATCCTACGTATCAAGTGTAGAAGGGACGAGGGTTAGCAAATGTGACAGATAATGATGAGACTCTCCGTCCCTTGTCACGCTAACTTCCTCCAGTCTGCTGAGCACACAACTGCTGAATTTCAAGGTCACATTCCCTACCATACATTTTGTGACCATCTTTGTGGTTATGGTGTCAGCAGATGTTTTATGGGTGTTCATTACTGCTAGGACATCCACGATTACCGTCGACCTTTATGTTTTATCCCCACTCACATCCACAACGATCTTGACAGTGTTGCAGGAGTGAGGAGATCTCGACTGATCTCATTTTGCCTCAGGATCACCCCAGGGAAAGGTTCGCCGAGTCATGACCCTCATGGGTGAGAGTGTGAGTCACTTGATTTAGTAGTAGTTGTGATGGACTGAATTGACCTACGTAGTCCTCCCCTCCTAAACCAGAGCTGTTAGGTTCTTCTCTTGGCCTACCTCGCTATCTCTGTCATTCCTGAATACTATTTGAATTTGGGAATGGCAGTGAAAGTTTCAGTCATCCATCCTGACCTTTGTTTTGTCTGTTGATCTTAACTAAGGTTGCCAGTGGTATCTCTTAGAACCAGATTCTGACCTTACCTATTCTTGTGATCCAGCGTTCTGCTGTGCCATTTGTCTTCCAAGACAAATAGCAAGATGATGGTAACATTGTACCCACTTGCTCCCGACGACTGTGTAAGCTGCTCATCTTCCTCTGGAACCACGTGTGCTCACCATGACGCACTGGCTGCCGGCTTGACTAGGTGCAGCAGTATGACTACTTATTTCCGTGTATGTGTTAGTGAGACTCCTGCCACCTACTGGCCCGAGGAGAGGCGTACACTTGATCTTACGTAACCGCGTCTGGCAGCGGAAGGATCTTGGTCTTTGGGTGTAAAGCTTCAGTCTGGACAATGGATG
The DNA here is from genome assembly GCF_036320965.1 of Panulirus ornatus. Taxonomy (NCBI): domain Eukaryota; kingdom Metazoa; phylum Arthropoda; class Malacostraca; order Decapoda; family Palinuridae; genus Panulirus; species Panulirus ornatus. The sequence goes on from NC_092242.1 coordinate 51,649,934, forward strand.
TGGCATGATATGCTGATGCCCTAACATGGAGCACTTGGGTAACGAGTTTACTCGAGTGATTGCATGGTTGAAGAACTGATGTCAGGAAATCATACAATCACCAGTAATAAAGAGGTATGAAATAAAGCCGAAACCATCTGGTATACATGAATACATCTGGTACCATCCATGTAGACTACACCACCTCACCTCATCCTGACTCCCCTCACGTCACACATGATATTTGCGCTGCTCTTCACATTACAGGCAAACCCGCCACTCGCGCCCCTCGGCTGATGCAATACAAACACTCTCCCTTCATCCCACTCTGGTCTTAACCTATCGAGAGCAGCGCCGTCCTAATCCAGCATAATATATGTGTGGCAACCGCCTGATCCCCCACACTGCCTGACATACGAATGTAGTAACGCTACCCGACACACTTCGTACACCAACGAAGTGTACATCATCCATCCTCCTACACTCCTACTCTCTGTACACATCCATCATTCCTCCTGAGCCTACCACCTTCATACCGCATCCAGCATCCTTGAACGTTCATCCCTTATCATTTGCCCATTATAACTTATCTTTTGATACTCGCATCCCCTTTCATCGAACCCTGTACCTCTTCCTTTGATCCCCATATATCATTTCCCCCCCCTCACACTTTGCCCTTGGACCCTTATAACTCATTCTTCCGCCCTGATACCTCATCTGTCGTTCCTAATATTACATTTTTCGTACTTCTTAACTCATTCGTCGACCTTTATCTCAATCCCTTCTACGCTCATCATGGAGAACCATCCTCCACGTCACGGCAACAACCCCTCAGCGTTTATATCAAACTTTAGGAGCAAAACTCTCCCTCACCCTTCAGTAACAACGTCCTCTTCATTCCCCGTCTATTTCACAAAGGAAGATCAACGCTTCCTCCCTCCCTCCCCCGCCAGGCATGAATCCTGTCTCCCACGACCCCTCCTCCACCCACTATAAGACAGAAATGACACCCTCATCCTCCACCGTCACAGTGCAAGAACACCCTCTCATCCAGGGATACTATGACCCTCACCTCGTGACTCTCTCATTCCGGAAAATATAACCACTAACTCCTGTAGGTAGTCGTACCATACAACCCTCCTGACTTGCTACCACAACAATCTACCCCGCAACCACCACCAGTGCTGCTCCTCGCTACGTCACCGCCGCTTCCACCACAATGCAGAATTTTTCTTTTTTTCTTCCCACTTCTTGTCTGTCACCACCACAACCACCACCACAGTGCTGGAACAGTCTTTCTCACTTCTCGTCCCTCACCTCACACCTCCACCATCACCACCACAGTGCAGGAGCAGTTTTTACTTTGCTCGTCCCTCACCATATACCTGGTCACAGAGTGGAGCTTTGACGTCAGGTAGTCATCAAAAGCGTTTTTCACAGCGCCGGCACAGGGCAGCCAGATGAATTCTCTCCACGGGAAAGTCCTGACGTCTCTCTCTCTTTCATGAAGGTGAAGGACCAGCTGAGGTTATGAAGGATTTCACTTTACGTTCTGCCGCTTTGAAACTTATTGTTGACAAGAGCAAACTCTTGAATCCTGGTAACCTGGGGGAGACTTCGTTAGAATAATTAGTTGTCGTCTGTAGGCTGGGGAGAAGGTGGTGCGGAGGCTTGGGACGGTAAGGGTCCAGAGAGAGAGAGAGAGAGAGAGAGAGAGAGAGAGAGAGAGAGAGAGAGAGAGAGAGAGAGAGAGAGAGAGAGAGAGAGAGAGAGAGAGAGAATGATGCTCATATAGACCCACTGTTATAACAGAGGATAACAATGACACTCATGAGTATTCCTTAACCCAGCAGTTAAAGGTATTTATATATATATATATATATATATATATATATATATATATATATATATATATATATATATATATATATATATATATATAGGGTGGGAGAGGGGGCGAAAATCCTGGAAGCCTTGAAGAATGTGTGGAAGTCGAGAACATTATCTCGGAAAGCAAAAATGGGTATGTTTGAAGGAATAGTGGTTCCAACAATGTTGTATGGTTGGGCTATGGATAGAGTTGTGCGCAGGAGGATGGATGTGCTGGAAATGAGATGTTTGAGGACAATGTGTGGTGTGAGGTGGTTTGATCGAGTAAGTAATTTAAGGGTAAGAGAGATGTGTGGAAATAAAAAGAGCGTGGTTGAGAGAGCAGAAGAGGGTGTTTTGAAATGGTTTGGGCACATGGAGAGAATGAGTGAGGAAAGATTGACCAAGAGGATATATGTGTCGGAGGTGGAGGGAACGAGGAGAAGTGGGAGACCAAATTGGAGGTGGAAAGATGGAGTGAAAAAGATTTTGTGTGATCGGGGCCTGAACATGCAGGAAGGTGAAAGGAGGGCAAGGAATAGAGTGAATTGGATCGATGTGGTATACCGGGGTTGACGTGCTGTCAGTGGATTGAATCAGGGCATGTGAAGCGTCTGGGGTAAACCATGGAAAGCTGTGTAGGTATGTATATATGCGTGTGTGGACGTATGTATATATATGTGTATGGGGGTGGGTTGGGCCATTTCTTTCGTCTGTTTCCTTTCGCTACCTCGCAAACGCGGGAGACAGCGACAAAGCAAAAAAAAGAAAAAAAAAAAAAATATATATATATATATATATATATATATATATATATATATATATATATATATATATATATATATATATATAATATTCTTGGTTTTGGTCAAAACTAGTGACTGCATGTCGAAAGCCCCAAAACAATTCACCGAATCACATTATTGTGACCAGTTATCAGGAGAGGACCCAACAGCAATTCACAACATAACATAACCTGGTGTACATCTCGCAGTCGTCTGGACTCGAAGTTTAAAGTGTTGGAGTTTGCTGGCTAAGGAGGTCACAGCTTTGCCTGTCATAAACATAATTCGAGAAATGAGTAACCAAGGAGGAAGTGAAGACGACATTAAACAAGGCAGCGAGGTAGCCATGTGGTGATCTACAAACACAGAAAACCACTCCCCTCTGCAGGAGATTTGCCTTACCAGGACAACGTTCATACCAAGACACTATCCTCACCAGGACACACGTCTAACCTCCGTGGGGCACCCAGCTCATCAGGACTCACATCTGACGAAACAACTGCTTCCAAGATCCACCAGGACACCGGCTTTACCAGGACACCAGCCTCACAGGGACGCCCGCCTTACAAAGACGCCCACCTCGCCAGACCAGGTGCCCACATCGCTTCATTAGAACCCCTGAGCAGAAGACATCATTAAGAGCTCTAATCAGACGGTTCAGGACTCTAGTTATACAACTTGTGGTCCGCTCCTCACCGGAGTTGGTCGCTTCACCTCTTATATAACTTTTTCCACCTCACTTGAGCATTGGTTTCCTGCTCCTCCAAGGTTCTTGGAAGTATCTTAGCCACATGCGCACGACCACTCCTGTATGGCCACTCTTACATGGCCACCTCACTGCTCTCCTACCAAGCGATGCTTCCAGTATGGTAACTCCTTCATAGCTACCTATACATGGCCACCTGCCACCTGTACACCTAGAGAATGACGTCCTTCCATGGCCTCATCATTACTTGGTAAACGTAACCTAACCAGCGATGCGGGACCTGCCTAATTGATCGTCCCGTGTTGCCATACCTACGCAGCAACACCTACACATCTCTCCACGAATATCCACACCTAAAGAGCCACCACAGTATCACTGTCTTCGCGTAGTCCTATGTACATGACTCCTGAAAGAGCCAGAGCGCTGCTTAATGGAATACTGAGATCGACTACTCGGGTTTTGTAGATATACTGAGAAACATGACACATTGATTCGAGAAAGAGAATACACTTTTGATTGAAGAGAAGGCTGCATATATACTGTAATCTATATAACTTGATATGTAAGATCTACAATATAATCTGCAAACTGTTTCATTCTAAGATGGTGACTGGTTTGTGCTTAACTGGTCTGTGTTTGGCTTGTGTCTTCCTGACTAGTCAGTGAACGACCAGGCTTTGTTAGATTAGTCTCTGCCTTCCTGGTCACCGTCTGTGTAGGTCTCTGTCTAATTGTTCATCACGTACGTGCGCTCAGGTTGTCTGGTGTGTGCCTGTCCTTGTGTGCCTGAGAGCACCATGCCATCCATGGTGCACCTGGGGGTCGTCTCTCACATACCATGACACACACAGCCCCAGGAGGACACATCGATCCCTCGTCCCTCCTTGTTGCACACACCAACCACTTCAGACAAAGACCACATTAAGGAGCCTGGCTGTAATAAGGATCGAGAGTTAATGACCCGGAGGATGATTGAGAGGCAGCCAAGCACAGACACTGTGGCCATCTGTGAGGAAAACACACGAAGGTGTAAATTATAATCAAGGGAAGACCGAGGATAATGGTCATGTGTCACGAGAGAGAGAGAGAGGAGTGAGTCGTCAAGTCTGGTGTAATGATGAGCAGATGACGGATGTGGGAGGACGAAAGGATGTGCGTCAAAATGATGGCAAAGAACCTAGAACAATGGAGGATAAGATGGCTGGGCGAGACGATACGAAAAGATGTTCAATTTTTAATTCTTTGAAAATTTTTTAAAGTTATTAGAGGAAAAGGAAGAACCGAGTAAGGAAATATATCATGCAGGGACGTGTTCTGTAAACTGTGTGTAGAATGAAAAAATATCTTCCATGGCAGGACAATCGCCGAGAGAAGATATATGATGTGAGAGATCACATTCCACAGATGAAATAAGGAAAAGGGATTCAACAAGGTCTTTCGGCTACACTAACGCAAAACTCAGTAAATGTTCAGCACAAGAGTAAACCCTTCTTATCCCCAGCGTTCAGTAGGGTCAAGTGTCAGAGACCAAATGTTAAGGATTAAGGACAGACCAGATGTACATAAGTTACGAGGAGTGTGGGTCACATGATGTGCCTTATCACCTCCTCCTGTGTCTCAGTCTTCCATAGATGAAGAGGTATTTAAAGCGTAGTAGATTAGGGTCATGTTCTGCCAAAATTCACCCAAAGAAAGGAATGAAATTAATGATCTACGAAAGTACCTCACTTTATTTCCCTCTCTCTCTCTCTCTCTCTCTCTCTCTCTCTCTCTCTCTCTCTCTCTCTCTCTCTCTCTCTCTCTCTCTGAGGCAACACGTGCCTGGGGTGGGTAAGTAATCTCATACCCAACGCTCTATCTCGGAGACTAATGGAAAGACATCTATTTATGTAGCCAGTAAACCGTGTGGCCCAGCAAACTGTTGGCTTAAAATACTTTATATATTGAGGTACTGAGGTTACCTGGCCTGAGAGCAACTACGGTTGAATAGAGTGAAGAAACTCATGAATATAGGAGTGAGCAGATTACTGTCAAGTACTCAACGTGAGAACTGGATTTAAAACCCCAGAAACAAGTGAAGCAAGGACGACACCAGGTGTGGAGAATTATACACCTGTGTTGAGGGAAGAGATAAGGCAGTGAGGGAGGCCGCTGCTGATGAAGTCAGTAGTGAGTTTACAGGTGGGAGTGAGGGAGTCGATATTGGTCTACCTGCTGGGAGAAGTTTACCTCCTCAGGTACGGGAGCCATAGCTGGTGTTGCTGACACTCCGGAGGGAGTGAGGACTGGGTTGCTGACACTCCGGAGGGAGTGAGCACTGGGTTGCTGACACTCTGGATGGAGAGAGCACTGGGTTGCTGACACTCTGGATGGAGAGAGCACTGGGTTGCTGAAACTCTGGAGGGAGTGAGTACTGGGTTGCTGACACTCTGGATGGAGAGAGCACTGGGTTGCTGACACTCTGGATGGAGAGAGCACTGGGTTGCTGACACTCTGGAGGAGTGAGTACTGGGTTGCTGACACTCTGGATGGAGAGAGCACTGGGTTGCTGACACTCTGGAGGGAGTGAGTACTGGGTTGCTGACACTCTGGAGGGAGTGAGTACTGGGTTGCTGACACTCTGGATGGAGAGAGCACTGGGTTGCTGACACTCTGGAGGGAGTGAGTACTGGGTTGCTGACACTCTGGAGGGAGTGAGTACTGGGTTGCTGACACTCTGGAGGGAGAGAGCACTGGGTTGCTGACACTCTGGATGGAGAGAGCACTGGGTTGCTGACACTCTGGATGGAGAGAGCACTGGGTTGCTGAAACTCTGGATGGAGAGAGTACTGGGTTGCTGACACTCTGGAGGGAGTGAGTACTGGGTTGCTGAAACTCTGGATGGAGAGAGCACTGGGTTGCTGACACTCTGGAGGGAGTGAGTACTGGGTTGCTGACACTCTGGAGGGAGTGAGTACTGAGTTGCTGACACTCTGGAGGGAGAGAGCACTGGGTTGCTGACACTCTGGATGGAGAGAGCACTGGGTTGCTGACACTCTGGATGGAGAGAGCACTGGGTTGCTGACACTCTGGATGGAGAGAGTACTGGGTTGCTGACACTCTGGAGGGAGTGAGTACTGGGTTGCTGACACTCTGGATGGAGAGAGCACTGGGTTGCTGACACTCTGGAGGGAGAGAGCACTGGGTTGCTGACACTCTGGAGGGAGTGAGCACTGGGTTGCTGACTCTAGAGGGAGTGAGTACTGGGTTGCTGACACTCTGGAGGGGGTGAGTACTGGGTTGCTGACTCTAGAGGGAGTGAGTACTGGGTTGCTGACACTCTGGAGAGTGAGTACTGGGTTGCTGACCCTCTGGAAGGAGTGAGCACTGGGTTGCTGACACTCTGGAGGGAGTGAGTACTGGGTTGCGTAACACAGGTGACAGGTCAGGTAATGGTTTACGTGCACTGGTGAAGCAGGCAGTACTGGGTTACACACACTGCTGTAGGACTGTAAGGTAAGGTTACAAGAACACTCCGGGGAGTCATTACCAGGTTACCAGCACAGCTGAGGGAACCAGCAAGTGGTGAGGAGCGCTGGTGAGGGAGTCGGAGGTTAGTCCTTGACCATGATCACTGGTAAGGAACTTTGCACTGGGTTACATGTACTGGTGAGGGAGTCGGTACTAGCCAACAGGGACGGACTGACATTGATGTCCTAACTGGGTTACAAGTACTGGTCGGTACTGAGCTACAAGCACTGGCACGGATGCAACTGCTGGCTTACAAGTATTGGCGAAGGGGTCGGCACTGGACAACAAGCACTGGCTAGGTTGCCACTCCTCGGTTACAAGCAGTAGTAAGAGAATCGTACTTAGTCACACGTATCCATGGGGGTCTACAGTCATTGATTTAGAGGCAGACGTGAGTTTGCATTTGCTGAATGGAAGAGTTGGTATACTGAGTTTACACTCGCTGGTGGAAGGGTAGGCACTGGGTTTACAGTTACTGATGGAAGAGTTGGCAGTGGTTTTACACTCGCTGATGGAAAAGTTAGCGCTGAGTTTATGATCAGCGATGGAAGAGTTGGTACTGGGTTTACAGTTACTGATGGAAGAGTTGGTAATGAGTGTACGCTCACTGATGGAAGGGTAGGCACTAGGTTTACAGTTACAGATGGAAGAGTTGGCCCTGAGTTTATACTCACTGAGGGAAGAGTTGGCAGTGAGTTTACCCTCACTGAGGGAAGGGTTGGCACTGGGTTTACGATCACTGTTGTTAGAAGACTCGTTACTGGGTTTTCAGTCACTGATGGACGCGTCGGTATTAAGGTGACAAGCAAGGCTGGTACAGTACATGTAAGCTGCACAAACTTGCAAGTAAACTCTGAATGACAGAAATATGAAACTTTTAGAAACATAAATGTAACACCAGCACATGCAAGGTGGAGGAGCAAGCCTGCCTGAGTACAAGTTCTGCATGAAGTTATCTCTGAGTAATAGATATTTAGTTTGCATTTTACATGAGAGATTGGAGGAACAAGAGAGAACTGTCAGGGAAGATATTAGACACGTAGATCCGAGGTGGGCTGAGGAAGGCAGAGTGAGGGCTTGGGCTGATGACAGACGTACGGAAAAATGTAGAACAAAGTCTCGCTTTGATGAGAAATACTCTGAAACACTTCACTTCCTCCAAGGTTTCTCCATTCAAACTCACACCCCGACTAACCTGTCTCTTTGCACTGGTAATTCTAATAACTTGCCTTTATTACATTTACTCTTCACTTTCTCTTCTCACATACATTTCCAAACTCAAACGCCAACTTCTACAGTTTCTCACTCGAACCTATCTCTGTCTGTCTCTCTATCGATCTCTCTGTCAGTCTATCTGTTCATCTGTCTGCAGAACATTTCTTCATGGTTTCTGAGGTGACCACAGCCGCCAGTTGTGGATAGTATTGTGTGAAATAACAGTAGTCAGGTAGGAGCCAGCAGACCGACCATGTTTTGGTAGTTTAGTAGATACCACAACGACCATGTGTAAGTAGCGAAGCAGCAAGTACCATGCTAACCAGTAGTGGCTGATATGACTGTCAGAGCTTTTTCTCCCCTCACAGTCTTGTCTCCTGAGCCAGTGTCCCCTCACCACCGTTTCCTTGGTGTGACGACTTGGTGAGGGGATGTCAGTTAGCAGGATGGTCAGCCACTGCCTCTCTTCACCACTGGTCCCTTGGTGTGACGTCCTTGTGAAGGGATACCAGCAGCATGATGGAGTTATCTGATATAATTACCATCACCAATTTGGCCCACCATTACAAGGCCATTAGAGGGGCGATGCAGGTGTACCCACCCTTGAAAGCCCGAATTTTCTGGGGTGAAAATCTCCCAGGTGATTACAAGTTAGTGTGGCGAGGCGGGGAGTGTGGTTAGGGTGGTGAGGGAACGTGGAAACGAACCAAAAACGTTTTGGGTGCTCCCCTTTCTCTCTCTTTCTATCTTTTTCTCTCTCACTTTCTCTCAGAAGTGAAACTGACCTCGGATGGCTGAGCAATCCTGTGTTCCTAAGGTGGATGAATCTTGTTTGTCTCGGGGTTTGTGCAAAGTTGATTGGGAATCAAATCGTGAGCTTTAGAAAAGAATGGAATATATGCCATCAATTATTCACTACGTTACAGGTATTATACACTACGCTACATGTATTATACACTACATACAGGTATTATACACTACGCTAAGGTATTATACACTACGCTACAGGTATTATACACTACATTACAGGTATTATATACTACACTACAGGTATTATACACTACGTTACAGGTATTATACACTACGCTACAGGTATTATACACTACGCTAAGGTATTATACACTACACTACACTACAGGTATTATACACCACTTTACAGGTATTATACACTACGTTACAGGTATTATACACTACATACAGGTATTATACACTACACTACAGTATTATACACTACGTTACAGGTATTATACATTACTCTGCAGGTATTATACACTACACTACAGGTATTATATACTACACTACAGTATTATACACTACGCTAAGGTATTATACACTACGCTAAGGTATTATACACTACGTTACAGGTATTATACACTACGCTAAGGTATTATACACTACGTTACAGGTATTATACACTACGCTAAGGTATTATACACTACGCTAAGGTATTATACACTACGCTACAGGTATTATACACTACGCTAAGGTATTATACACTACGTTACAGGTATTATACACTACGTTACAGGTATTATACACTACGTTACAGGTATTATACACTACGCTAAGGTATTATACACTACATACAGGTATTATACACTACGTTACAGGTATTATACACTACACTACAGGTATTATACACTACACTACAGGTATTATATACTACACTACAGGTATTATACACTACGTTACAGGTATTATACACTACACTACAGGTATTATACATTACACAACAGGTATTATACACTACGCTACAGGTATTATACACTACACTACAGGTATTATACACCACTTTACAGGTATTATACACCACTTTACAGATATTATATACTACACTACAGGTATTATACACTACGCTACAGGTATTATACACTACGCTAAGGTATTATACACTACGCTAAGGTATTATACACTACGCTACAGGTATTATACACTACGCTACAGGTATTATACATTACTCTGCAGGTATTATACACTACATTACAGGTATTATATACTACACTACAGTATTATACACTACATACAGGTATTATACACTACACTACAGTATTATACACTACATACAGGTATTATACACTACGCTAAGGTATTATACACTACGCTAAGGTATTATACACTACATACAGGTATTATACACTACATTACAGGTATTATACACTACGTTACAGGTATTATACACCACTTTACAGGTATTATACACTACATTACAGGTATTATACACCACTTTACAGGTATTATACACTACGTTACAGGTATTATACATTACTCTGCAGGTATTATACACTACGCTAAGGTATTATACACTACGCTAAGGTATTATACACTACGCTACAGGTATTATACACTACGCTAAGGTATTATACACTACGCTACAGGTATTATATACTACACTACAGGTATTATACACCACTTTACAGGTATTATACATTACTCTGCAGGTATTATACACTACACTACACTACAGGTATTATACACTACATTACAGGTATTATACACTACATACAGGTATTATACACTACGTTACAGGTATTATACACTACATACAGGTATTATACATTACTCTGCAGGTATTATACACTACATTACAGGTATTATACACCACTTTACAGGTATTATACACTACATACAGGTATTATACACCACTTTACAGGTATTATACACCACTTTACAGGTATTATACACTACGCTAAGGTATTATACACTACGCTACATGTATTATACACTACACTACAGTATTATACACTACGCTACATGTATTATACACTACACTACAGGTATTATACATTACTCTGCAGGTATTATACACTACGCTAAGGTATTATACACTACGCTAAGGTATTATACACTACACTACAGTATTATACACTACATTACAGGTATTATATACTACACTACAGGTATTATACACTACATACAGGTATTATACACCACTTTACAGGTATTATACACTACACTACAGTATTATACACTACATACAGGTATTATACACTACGCTAAGGTATTATACACTACGCTAAGGTATTATACACTACACTACAGTATTATACACTACGCTAAGGTATTATACACTACGTTACAGGTATTATACACTACACTACAGGTATTATACACTACGCTACAGGTATTATACACTACACTACAGGTATTATACACCACTTTACAGGTATTATACACTACATTACAGGTATTATACACTACATTACAGGTATTATACACTACACTACAGGTATTATACACCACTTTACAGGTATTATACACCACTTTACAGGTATTATACACCACTTTACAGGTATTATACACCACTTTACAGGTATTATACATTACTCTGCAGGTATTATACACTACATTACAGGTATTATACACCACTTTACAGGTATTATACACCACTTTACAGGTATTATACACCACTTTACAGGTATTATACACTACGTTACAGGTATTATACACCACTTTACAGGTATTATACACCACTTTACAGGTATTATACATTACTCTGCAGGTATTATACACTACGTTACAGGTATTATACACTACGCTAAGGTATTATACACTACGTTACAGGTATTATACACTACGCTAAGGTATTATACACTACGTTACAGGTATTATACACTACATACAGGTATTATACACTACGCTACATGTATTATACACTACATTACAGGTATTATATACTACACTACAGTATTATACACTACATACAGGTATTATACATTACTCTGCAGGTATTATACACTACGCTAAGGTATTATACACTACGCTAAGGTATTATACACTACGCTAAGGTATTATACACTACGCTAAGGTATTATACACTACGCTAAGGTATTATACACTACGTTACAGGTATTATACACTACGCTAAGGTATTATACACTACACTACAGGTATTATATACTACATTACAGGTATTATACACTACGCTACATGTATTATACACTACACTACAGGTATTATACACCACTTTACAGGTATTATACACTACATTACAGGTATTATACACTACACTACAGGTATTATACACTACACTACACTACATGTATTATACACTACACTACAGTATTATACACTACGTTACAGGTATTATACACTACGTTACAGGTATTATACACTACGCTAAGGTATTATACACTACACTACAGGTATTATACACCACTCTACAGGTATTATACACTACTTTACAGGTATTATATACTACACTACAGGTATTATACACTACGCTACATGTATTATACACTACATTACAGGTATTATATACTACACTACAGGTATTATACACTACGCTACATGTATTATACACTACACTACAGGTATTATACACCACATTACAGGTATTATACACTACATTACAGGTATTATACACTACACTACAGGTATTATACACTACGCTACAGGTATTATATACTATACTACAGGTATTATACACTACACTACAGGTATTATACACTACGCTACAGGTATTATATACTACACTACAGGTAGTATACACTACACTACAGGTATTATACACTACGCTACAGGTATTATACACTACGCTACAGGTATTATACATTACTCTGCAGGTATTATACACTACGCTACAGGTATTATACATTACTCTGCAGGTATTATAAACTATTGATATTATACACTTCTCTACAAGTATTATGCACTTCTCTACAGATATAATGCTACACAAAATGACAAACTCTTTTTGATACAAACTTCATTTAACCAGTTATAAAGAGACGAAATCTGAAAGTCTACCATTGGCTTAAACCAACTCCGAACCTCTTGTCCAACATGTTCTTTAGGAAGTACGAGAGTGAGGGTTGTGAACTGTGACGTGAAGCATTATAACAAACCATTCCTACATATGGAAGCAGACCATGTACGAAAATTCTGAACCTGGTTCGTCACTGTGAACCTTGTGTATGTAACCAGCTTACAGTTCAGTGTTCCTCGTCGGTTCCTGATGTAGAGGACAATGAAGTTTTGCTGTACTTTTTAGACAACCAAGATGGTCAACAACACAGCACATGGAGGAGGAGGAGTGTTAGGATCAGTTTGTGTCTGGAAACCTTTACTTACTCTTCTTATCATGAATGTATTGCCTGCTCTTTATGGCAGTGATAGAAAATGGATGATGATTATAGAAAGAACAAGATTTCGTTATAGCTTCATTAAATGTTTATCATATGCCTTATATATATATAGCTTTCTTGTAGTAAGGCTTACTGCCTAACTGGTTGGAAGAATCGGAGCTTTTAGCAGTTTGTTTCATAGTTAAGAGGTGTTTGTGTGTGTGTGTGTGTGGGTTAATCTTGGTAAGCACGACCCACATCACTGTGGTCATGGTTGGGTCCAAATATCTTAAAACTCAAAAGAGTGTGCGAGGGTTGACGGTCTGGGAACATCTCTGAACTTGCTCCGCGGTTTAAAAGTTTGTTGACAGACTTAATGGATAAGACCGAACTCTGATCGAGTTAAACAGAGTTGCGTTTTATGTTTTTACAAGATTTTGATGAAATTTTCCAATTTCGTCATCAAAGGACACGCGCGAATCCTTTTAGGTTCTTTGGGTGTGATTTGCCAGACATTAAGATGCGATGTGGTGGAAACCTAATCATTATAATGTTGACATTCTAATGGACAGTAACAAGAGTCAGTTTATTACTCCGTTCTTCTCAAGGATTTTCTTAATCCAGTCACATCCTCCCACAATTCCCGTAGGACGACAGAACATCCTGTACAAGATTCCAAGTCTTGTGTCGACCCCATCAGCTCCTTAGACCTGGAACTCCGGGGTATTGCGTTGGTCGGTTGGTGGGACGCAGTGCGCTGCCTGTCGTCAGTATTGGTCAGGTTAGGGTAACCTTCAGACGGTAGGATGAAGTGGTATAGCTAAAGGGAGGTGGCGGGGCGAGGAGATGGTTGTAAGGAGAGGGAGGCAGACGCACCTAGAGAGGGGTGCATGTAGAGAGAAAGAGATGATTGCAGCTAAAGGGAGTTGTTGCAGGGAGAGAGAGAGGGAGAGAGAGAGAGAGAGAGAGAGAGAGAGAGAGAGAGAGAGACAGAGAGAGAGAGAGAGAGAGAGGAGGGGGAGGTGACTGTAGCGTGATCAATGTGGTTATGGCAAGGGAAAGGTGGCTGTAAAGTGAGAGTGATTATAGCGAGATCGGCATGGTTGTAGCAAGATGTAGGTGCTTGTGTTAAGAAGGAAGTGGTTATAACGGGAGAAAGGTGGTTGTAACGAAAGGAAAATGGTTGCTAAAAATTAAGGTGATTCTAGGGAGAGGGAGGTTGTCTGTTGTTGGGACGGTATGGTTACGAACGTAAGACAGAACAAGAATTTAGAAGCAGGAATCAAATATCCTGGAGCGTCCTCTGCCAGCTGGAGTGACAGGGGTGTTCGTGGACCCACTACACGTTGTGTAAATATCCCTCAGTGTTCCTTGTGTGGCGGGTAAACTCCTTCACAACACCCGTAGCGGCGTTCAGAGTGTGGTAGAAACTCGCTCGTTCTTACACCGATCCGTTAGGCACCAAGTTAGTCACTTGCAGAGGAATCAGGGAATAACGTGTGTCTAGCTAGGGCAGAGGTTGGATGTAGCAGTATAACCCAGCCTGGTGTCCCTAGGCTTTTGGCTGTGGACGGGTGAGGCAGGAGACCCTGGCTAGTGTGTGGTGATGACCAAGACAGTGAGGCATCTGTATGATGACATACACTGGGTGGTACTGTTGTGGTTCATATAACTATTATCCCCTGTATTGTATTGTGTCTGGTGTCTTCAGGTATAGGAACGTAGCGGGAAGCGAATGGCAGTAGTGATGTGCATACCTGGTGTAAAATGTTCAACAGGAATCAGTGAGGGGATACAATAGAGTTTTGCACTGATAATGATATATATTTCACTCAAACCGTACGGAAGCTAAAGTGTGTTTTGGCTCCACCACTGCAGGGACCTGCCTGGCTGAACACACCACTGGATGTTAATGCTTCAGTTGGCAGACATGTTTGTCTTTGATCTCAAGACGAATGTTAAAGTAGATGATACTGCGCCGGTCAGTCACTCAGGTCCCTCGGCTGGTCTTTAGTTTACTCAAAGATGATATTCTCGTGAACGATGAATAGCACCATTTGACACACACACACACACACACACACACACACACACACACACACACACACACACTCACACACAGAGTACGAGTGGTTGACAACCAGGTTACTTAATTTCTGTGGTGTCAGGAGCCAACTACATTAACACAAGACTCTATATTAGATTTACACACACAACAGTGTCACCCTCCGGCCATGGTGGCTCGCTAACATGCAGGGGAGAGAGTTCTTACTTGATTTAACTCATGTTTACTAATGATGCCCTCGAAATGTTATATGGACAAGAAGGTTGGATGCTTCAGATAATTGTGTTGTTATGTACTTACAAGGAGTCTGGTTGACTGGATGGTATAACAGATGAGAGGAATTTCTCCGGCCTACCATCATCACTCCGGTAACCACAGTCAAGTTTTTCATCATCATTATACGAGTTGTCAACATGAACATCATAACGAGATGCATGAAGTTCACGAATAGTAGGGCGTGTATGGTGATGCGTGATCCCTGCCAGTCCCGTGTTTGTGAAGTGAGAGGCTGTATGTGCACGTTATACAACACCATGGAACTGGCAGTAGTAAATGATAATAAATGATAAGATCATGATTAGGTGGAAGGTGATAAATGATGAGATCATGATCAGCTAGAAGGTGATAAATGATGAGATCATGATCAGCTAGAAGGTGATAAATGATAAGATCATGATCAGCTAGAAGGTGATAAATGATGAGATCATGATGAGCTAGAAGGTGATAAATGATGAGATCATGATCAGCTAGAAGGTGATAAATGATGAGATCATGATCAGCTAGAAGGTGATAAATGATAAGATCATGATCAGCTGGAAGGTGATAAAGGATAAGATCATGATCAGCTAGAAGGTGATAAATGATAAGATCATGGTCAGCTAGAAGGTGATTAATGATAAGATCATGATCAACCAGAATGTGATAAATGATAAGATCATGATCAACCAGAATGTGATAAATGATAAGATCATGATCAGCTGTAAGGTCCCTCTCGTATGTAAGTTTTCCAGTCCCTCATGCCAGCATATACCTCCCTGGCCTGACTCGTCACAGTAACCCACCAGAAGCAATTGTGATTATCATACGAAACACACAAGACACCAGATAAACATGCGTGTGGATTACAGACTGTAGCAAATACAACACAGTGGTAAACACAGACTAATGATAAACTAAACTCTGAAAAAATTCATATGATTACAGTAATGAACTCCATATTCTAAAGCTTAGATTCGAAATATGGGCTTCCGTGGAGTAGTGGTAAGCGTTACTGACTATGATTCAACGAATCCTGGGCGTGGCATTCGACCCACAGCCGCACCGAGAGTTCATCCTGTCCCCAGAGTTCGTCGATGAATGGGTTCCTGGTTTAGTGATATTCAAGCTCCACAAAAACGCCTTCCTCAGTAACACTCCCGTCAGTCCCACAAGCACCCTCCAGCAGCCTCATACACACATTCTGATGGTCTCGCTAACACACACACACACACACACTCACTATCAGACTCACAAACACACTTCGTCTGTCTCACAAATGCACTTCAGTCTTACGAACTCACTCCGTTCGTCTCACTAATAAACTCCGTCACTCACAACCATTTTCAGTCAAACTCACAGCCACACATCGTCAACTCACAACCATATTACAACCTCACCTTATCACACATCCACATTCCATGACACTCACAACCACTACTGTCACACTCACAACCATACTCCGTCAAACTCACCAACATGCACCGTCACATTCACCAACCACAATGCCTCACAATCACCAACCACATTCCGTCACACACCACCACACTCCGTCACACACCGCCACGCCGTCACACTCACCGCCACACACCGTCACACTCACCACCACACTACGTCACACTCACCACCACTCACCGTCACACTCACCACCACACACCGTTACACACCTCATGAGCATCCATACATTATTGGAGCCACAGTGGACCCAGTGGTGAGTGTGTGTTCTTCACGATGTGTTGTTGGGTTAACTACCTTCACGTCCGCCGCCCATACATGAACACAACATTGTTCAGGTCAAGCAGCGGAAAGTTCCAGGTGAATTATCGTAATTATTAATGGATCGCGCCGTCAGCCTGGCTCCTGTGGAATAATGGAGGCAGTTTTTGTTTTCTAGATGCTCAAACAAAGGGTTCAATACCTCAGTGAGACATGCAACTCTCCCCTTCAAGCACTGACGCCATAAAGCCTACATTACAAACGTTGCCCCTCGGATATGGCTTGTATATGTGACCTAGACTTCAGGCCATTTGCGATCCTAACTGGCTCTGATATAAGGGTCAGTAGCAACACTGGTATTGGAAATATTGCTTAGCAGATATTCATTACATATTTTCAAACTAAAAAGATTAATGTGGCCTAAATAATCCATTAAGTAATGAGGCAGATCACGTGATGAACTTTGAAAAGTAAAGACGATGATGAAATTAGACGAGAGAGAAAACATTGTGTCAGTTTGTGATGAAGGACGACCCTCACAGTGACTCACCAGGGGAGGCGGTGACTCCACTGAGTCAGTGGGACAGAACCATGATGACCGTCACCTGTTGGCAGATCACTGAGCTCTCGAGGTCCACCTCCTGTAGCTCTCGAGGTCCACCTCCTGTAGCTGTCGAGGTCCAGCTCCTGTAGCTGTCGAGCTCCAGCTGCTGTAGCTGTCAAGCTCCAGCCGCTGTAGCTGTCGAGGTCCAGCTACTGTAGCTGTTGAAGTCCAGCTAGTGTAGCCATTCAAGTCCAGCTACTGTAGCCGTCCAAGTCCAGCTGCTGAAGCAGTCCAAGTCCAGCTACTGTAGCAGTCCAAGTCCAGCTGCTGAAGCAGTCCAAGTCCAGCTACAGTAGCCGTCCAAGTCCAGCTGCTGAAGCAGTCCAAGTCCAGCTACTGTAGCAGTCCAAGTCCAGCTGCTGAAGCAGTCCAAGTCCAGCTACAGTAGCCGTCCAAGTCCAGCTGTTGGCCGCGTGGTCCACTGGCCGAGCTGCACACTCAGCCTTGTTCCTTTTCAAGACGACCAATCCTGTAGCGCTACCCGAGCAGCTCCCATGAACAAACCAGGAAAGTCGCCCAAGTATTCTTGAAATCGAAATGGATGTCGTCATGCACCTGGCCATAGAGCTATACTGAGTATATGGAGATGTGAACTGTCTTCGATATGTACTGAACATTTGTGTCGGTACATTTTATAGATATACATAGACGTCAACTCAGTGCCTTGTGTGGATTTAGAGATGAATCCTCATCCCCTGGGAGACGGTGGGCTGTCCCATAGCTTCGTGGTCGCTAGGGAGGCGACAGAAAACTTTTTTATCACAGAAAACGTGGTCTGGGGTGTAACTGTCTTTGCTGACTGGTTATCATTCAGTTGATCCCGGGTTCGATCCACAGTACATATATGTGAAATAGTTTCTATACTGTGATATGTCTGACGTGTTTGATTATGTATAGTCAGTGTAGCGTGAATATACATATCATGGTCACACCTTTACTGGTGTGTTTTATCTCATGGCCAGCCTGAGTCTGGCTCACCAAGCCCTCGTATACCTACTGTTTAACAACCACATTAACACCAAAAGGAAGTTTTCAGTTTTGCTACATCATCATCATGACTTCTTTGCCTTATTACGAAGAGCATGTTTAACATTAGTCCTCTAGATTATTACGGTAAAAATAATTCAACCAAGTCAATAGTGAGAACATGCAGATAATTATTTATCTTCCTGTTTATGATTCTCTAACATCAGTGTTCTAGATAATTCAGGTAAGAAATTCAACCGAGTCATTAGGGAAAACATGCAGATAATTATTTATCTTCCTGTTTATACTTCTTCGCGGCAGCAGTGAAGACGCCCTCTGAAGGCATGCTGCCCATGGCCAGGAAGTTCATTAGAACGTAAACCCCCCGCTACGGGAGGAGACTGTCTTACCTTCTTTGATCTCTGGTATTAAGGGTGAGATTACATCATCCGCGCTACACTGGCGCCACGACGGTAGGAAATGACTGAGCCTGCACCAGGTGAGGGGGAACGTTGCCCTGCTTGATACACAGTGAATGTGTTAATATGTCTCAGTTAAAAGATATACCGTCTTAAATACTGACGTCTGTAAACTTCTTCCCCTCTACACGGACCAGCGCATAATATGAGTTACCTCAGGCTGGAGGAAGACCTGTAGATGATGATGCCTTAGTATCGAGATATTTCGTAAGTCGTAGGAATATAACGTGTGTGTGTGTGTTCAGGAATGGCACCTGGAATATAACGAAAATCAAAGATATCTTGTTGACGATGATGGTATAATGCTTCCACTAGTTGTAACACTGCTGCTGATACTGTCACTAACGCTGTTACTATTACTACAACTACTTCTTTGAATACTACTAGTGCTTCTTTAACTATTGCTACTACTACTACTACTACTACTACTACTACTGCATTGAATACTACTAGTACTGCTTTAACTACTGGTACTACTTTTACTACTTTAACTGCTGCTGCTGCTGCTGCTACTACTACTACTACTACTACTACTACTACTACTACTACTACTACTACTACTACTATTACTACTGTAACTAATGCTACTACTACTACTGCTATTTAACTATTACTACTACTTCTACTACTACTACTATTACTACTACTACCACTACTTTAGCTACTACTATTTTTATAACTACTACTACTTACTATTGCTGCTACTACTACTTAATATTACTTCTACTACTTACTATTTCTGCTACTATACTACTACAGTTGCTACTACTACTACTACTACTACTACTACTGCTACTACTACTACTACTACTACTATTACTACTACTATTACTACTACTACTCCTAACTACTTCTACAAACTGGTACTACTAACTACTACTATTGCTACTGACTGCTGCTCCTGCTAACTACTACTACTATGACCACTACTGCTACAACTACTTCTAATATTACTACTACATCCCTCCTGACTGTCATGAGCGGGTATTTTGCCGACCATCGGTAGCGACTTATGATTCTCTTACCGTTACTGAGGGAGGGAAGGAGGGAGGTGCAGTCACAGTGTCGCCCAGTAGAAGGTTTACAGACTTGCAGTGGTCAGTCTCCAGGTGTCCGCCGTACGTGTGGCTGGACAAAAGGTTAACAGGTTAACGAGGATGATATCGTATTACTGTAGGAATATTTACACCTAAGAACAGGACTGGAATCCTTCTTGTGGGAGGAATGTGCAGGATAACCGATCCTGTCATGACCCTTTGTCACCTAAAGCCAGGAAGGTCTTATCCTGGCTGACCTGCTGCATCACAGCGTCTTACCTCACAACACTCCTCCTGTTGCCTCCTACCTCGACCATTCCACCCTCCTCCTTCCTGCTCTGTTCGGTACTTTCTCATCCCCTCCCACTTGCTCTGCTCTCCTGTGCCTCCTACCTCGACCATTCCACCCTCCTCCTTCCTGCTCTGTTCGGTACTTTCTCATCCCCTCCCACTTGCTCTGCTCTCCTGTGCCTCCTACCTCGACCATTCCACCCTCCTCCTTCCTGCTCTGTTCGGTACTTTCTCATCCCCTCCCACTTGCTCTGCTCTCCTGTGCCTCCTCACATCTTCTCTCTGCTGTTCTATCCTGTTCCTCCCCACGTCAGCTTTCCTCTTGCCAGTTCCCAGCCTGGTGTGTGTGTGTGTGTGTGTGTGTGTGTGTGTGAGTCCTGTTTTATAACTGAGGGACACAAGGAGTAGAATGAAAATCTCTCCAGCAGACGTCGACGATGGTCATTGACGTCAATATTAACAGCTGTATGAGCCCTCGTGTACGACTGAATGTCTGGGGTTAGTATTCCATACGTTGTTACATGGTTGTTTTATAACATTACATAGTTTCATACGGTAAGATTTACCGATTAGATGCAGAAAGTGGACACTTAAAATTTCAAGTATCTTGCTATTAACACTGAGATGTTGTGACGTTTTTTACAAGGTTTGTTTAAAAGGCTCTATTTTCTCGCATTCTAAGACGCAGTGTTCTAGTTTGTGTTCACATCTTTGACCACAAACGTTACAGTTCACAATATCAACATCACCAGTTAGGCCTAAACGCCAGTAGTAACGATAGACGAACCGTAGTCCAGCAGTTACAAGATCATGTAACCTCCCGCGGGGAAGTGGGCCTTCCTGCCCTTTGTCAGCCTCCGTTGATTGGTTAGGGATCCTGGCTGTGTGGCAAATAATTCTCACAAAGTGTGCATTGCTACGATAGGTAGATAGACAGATGAAAAGGTAGATAGATGGATGAGTAAGTAGATAGATGGATGAGTAGGTAGATAGATGGATGATGTCATTTGAATGCCTCCTAATGACATAGTGGGTTTTGGAATTCACCAGAGCAGACCTCAGCTCCCTGATCAGCAAGACACGATAGGAATGTTATGTCGAACATTCTTATTGGTGGATGTTGTACCCCTGTGACCTGGGATGCTGGCGGACCTCGGGTCAGGCTTCGTCATCAGTGACGACACCATATTTGACCCTCTTTCTTTTCACTTGGAATGTGCATTGATGATAGGTACAAGGTGCCATGATAGATACAAGATGCCATGATAGATACAAGGTGTCATGATAGATACAAGGTGTCATGATAGATACAAGGTGTCATGATAGATACAAGGTGCGATGATAGATACAAGGTGTCATGATAGATACAAGGTGTCATGATAGATACAAGGTGTCATGATAGATACAAGGTGTCATGATAGATACAAGGTGCGATGATAGATACAAGGTGCCATGATAGATACAAGGTGTCATGATAGATACAAGGTGACATGATAGATACAAGGTGTCATGATAGATACAAGGTGCGATGATAGATACAAGGTGTCATGATAGATACAAGGTGTCATGATAGATACAAGGTGCGATGATAGATACAAGGTGTCATGATAGATACAAGGTGTCATGATAGATACAAGGTGCCATGATAGATACAAGGTGTCATGATAGATACAAGGTGTCATGATAGATACAAGGTGTCATGATAGATACAAGGTGACATGATAGATACAAGGTGACATGATAGATACAAGGTGCCATGATAGATACAAGGTGACATGATAGATACAAGGTGCGATGATAGATACAAGGTGCGATGATAGATACAAGGTGTCATGATAGATACAAGGTGTCATGATAGATACAAGGTGCGATGATAGATACAAGGTGCGATGATAGATACAAGGTGACATGATAGATACAAGGTGTCATGATAGATACAAGGTGTCATGATAGATACAAGGTGCGATGATAGATACAAGGTGCGATGATAGATACAAGGTGACATGATAGATACAAGGTGCGATGATAGATACAAGGTGACATGATAGATACAAGGTGTCATGATAGATACAAGGTGTCATGATAGATACAAGGTGCGATGATAGATACAAGGTGTCATGATAGATACAAGGTGTCATGATAGATACAAGGTGTCATGATAGATACAAGGTGCGATGATAGATACAAGGTGTCATGATAGATACAAGGTGCGATGATAGATACAAGGTGTCATGATAGATACAAGGTGTCATGATAGATACAAGGTGTCATGATAGATACAAGGTGTCATGTTTGACGGATAGGTGAACACAGTGTTACTGCCGATGACAATATGAAGTTGGAGGAGGTTATAATTGATATTCTTAACAAGGATGTGTCATAACTAGTCCTTTGAACACACACACACACACACACACACACACACACACACACACACACACACACACACACACACACACGAACCCTCACAAACACTCGCACACACAAACACACACACACAAACACTCGCACACAGACAGACAGACAGACACACACACACACACACACACACACACACACACACACACACTGATATATTTGACATTAGTCTGCTACACTGAAGCTCAAAAGTAGCATTCATTAGTAGTAATGATCAGGGTAAAATGCATACGATGAGCCTTTCATCACAGGGTCAGCACGGGGCCTGGCTGTGGTCCGTGGCTCTGAAAGGGAACTCACTGAGGTGTGGAGTTTGTGCAGTGTGGGTGGGTGGAAGGGTTGGAGGCTCTGTGAAGCAGATCATTCATGAAAGAATACGCTATTCATACACTGGGCAAAGGGCAATCTAGTCACTGGTTCACAGATCCTTGTATCTTGAAAGATATCTATATTTTTCCCAGCCTTGCTGTGACCGTAGATGTTATTCTGTGAACCGCCTGTGTATTTACTTCATTACTACGTACTTGGCTGCAATGTCTACTGAAGGAATGAATGTTGCCTGAATTCAGTAACTCAAGTCGTTTCCCTGTTTCACTGCTTTCTTCACCGCTTTCTTCACTAACATACATTCACGTTCACTGTGTCTTTATTTTCACTTGGCCTCGATGTGGAGTTCTGTCTGAGACAGGAGCCATCAACCCCCCCCTCCCCCCTAACCCCAAAGAAAAAAAGTAAAAAGTATCTTAAAAGAAACAGTTAAGATATCTTACCTCTGTACTTTTCTTTTCAACAGAAGAATCTTGAGTTTGACGAGTTTAATTGGTTTCACTAAATTGTTATTTTCAGATGATTTACACACACACACACACACACACACACACACACACACACACACACACACACATAAATATATATATATATATATATATATATATATATATATATATATATATATATATATATATATAGATAGATAGATAGATAGATAGATAGATAGATATATGAACTGAAGTGACACCTCTGGGGTGCTTCTCAGGGACGTCTCACCGATCGATAATTACATATCGTAATTTAAGACAATGTTATAAGATAAGCCTTATAACTATTTCCTGATGTGTCCAAGTGAGATGATCAGATTATGAGGCTATTGTTACCTTGTTTGACGGGAGGACTTGGCTAGTTATCATGTGAAAATCAACACGAGGATGAAAATGTGTTACCAACATGATGTGAATATGACGATATGAATATGAAGGTCGTAGTGCCCTTAGGAAGATGAGGTAACTGGTCATGGAACCACATATAAAGCTACAGTTGCCTCATAGGATCACTGACTGTTATCTAAGTGTTGTGAGGGAGGGGGAGCAGGTGAGGCATAGCTTCCAGCCACACCACTGTGCGTAGCTTGGCCTAACCTGTCTCAGCAGACGAGGACCCTCACTCTTGTGACGGTAGAGCCAAATCTATAACAATACATGAACACTACGTAATCATGTCTTCCCTTTTTAGGCAGATGTAGCCTTCAATCATGTCAAAATATGATCTGCTGATCTAGAAAACGCGAAACTTAGTCTCATTCATGTGTACTTGAATACAAGCTGGAGACTGTGTGTCTTCATCATAGTGTGTTTCTATTTGCACATATGTTAGCATTAGGACTGAAGAGTGATCCTTGCCAGGAGAGAGTCACGGAATTTCCTATAACACCTCTGTACTGTTCATGATTACCGAAGGAAATTGCACCAAGGCTAAATGTTTTCTGTGCTTTGGACTCCTCCTGTCGCTGTGCCTTCGCTAACGAGTGATGCATAGAACAAACTGGACGACATCTGGCGTGAACTGGGTAAGTCTCGGGAGTCGGAGGCCGTCCATCAACACTCACCGGAATGTGACTTCGTGCCTGGAAAAGTCAAATGATGAATGATCCGAGCGAGGCCAGAATAAATGAAGAGCTAATTTTCCTCTCTCTCTCTCTCTCTCTCTCTCTCTCTCTCTCTCTCTCTCTCTCTCTCTCTCTCTCTCTCTCTCTCTCTCTCGTTCAATAAATCCCCGCGAAATGATATATTCGTTTGGTATTTCTCGGATCTTGGTTGAGATTATATGTGAATGATAGATCACTAGATACGAGGTACATACGTAGTTATCACATTTGCATGAGAAAAATCATTCATAATTACGTTTCCAGAAATTCTTGAAAATTAGTTGTTTCTCATGAACGTAAAATCACAACACGTGTCTCCCAGCAGAGACCACAACACGTCTGTCCCAGCAGAGACCACAACACGTGTCTCCCAGCAGAGACCACAACACGTCTGTCCCTGCAGAGACCACAACACGTCAGTCCCAGCAGAGACCACAACACGTCTGTCCCAGCAGAGACCACAACACGTGTCTCCCAGCAGAGACCACAACACGTCTGTCCCTGCAGAGACCACAACACGTCTGTCCCTGCAGAGACCACAACACGTCTGTCCCAGCAGAGACCACAACACGTCTGTCCCAGCAGAGACCACAACACGTCTGTCCCAGTAGAGACCACAACGTCTCTCCCAGCAGAGACCACAACACGTCAGTCCCAACAGAGACCACAACACGTCAGTCCCAGCAGAAATCACAACACGTCCTTCCCAGTAGAGATCACCATCCCTTGCTGTGCCAGTAGGAGGACCGTCTCTAGTGACCTGACTCACAGCCACCATCAGGGTTGCCACAGTTACTAACATGATAATTATGTCAACAGCCTCGCCAACGTGCGTGGTGACTGTGGCGCATCAGATCAAGTAGAAGAAAATTGGCCGAATTTGAGAATAAATTGGTTTTCCCAGTAGAGTGACACATTGCTGCTGTCTCGTGTAATCCTTATGTCTTCACAACAGCTCTCGACGAGGAGCTTCGCGCTTTATAATGCAAGTTTTATGGGCAATTCTCTCCAGCTTCACGACTTTTGGAAGTCGTCAGGAACGTCACAGTAAAGGCTCCAGCCATCAACATACACCAGGCCAGGTCATGCGGGAGATCCTATGGCTCTTAACTCTTGTCATGTTCGATCCCTGGGTGATACCCACCTAGTCAGCTATAATCACTCGCCAGAACACCAGTTGTTCACCAGCGGTAGTACGAGATAAGTAAGATGTGAAATGAGTAGTAAGAAAATTCCAGCGTACGCATTTCTGTATACCTGACCCGCATCGTATTATGAGATTATTATGTACGGTGTTACAGGACTCTGCCTGCTTGTGGTTACGCCGTGAGTGAAACTGAAGTACAAACCCATTGAAGATCATTAATCTTCAAAGGGGTCCTTCTTATCCCAGCTGCCGATTGTAGCGCAGCCTTGAAGCTGCAGAAGCCCCTGGGAAATGAGGTTGGGATTGCAGAAATAATGTGTTGATAATATTGGTTATACAAATATGATAATAAATAATAGCAGTTATTATCATAGTTGTTATAGGAAGTATTAGTATTATGATTAGTATTATTATCTATCATTTTATAGACTTTAGCGTCTTAGTCGTGGTCGGTCAGTATGGATTACCTGAGTCTCCCCTGTAGAGAGGATGACCATTGATGCGATAACCCCATGACTGGCTTGAGTGAGGCGCTGCCTGTTGCTTCTTCTGTTGCTACTGTGTTGCTGCTGCTGTTTCTGCTGCTTCTGCTACTACTACTACTACTACTGCTGCTGCTGCTGTTTCTGCCGCTTCTGCTACTACTACTACTACTACTACTACTACTACTACTACTGCTGCTGCTGCTGCTGTTTCTGCTGCTTCTGCTACTACTACTACTACTACTGCTGCTGCTGTTTCTGCTGCTTCTGCTACTACTACTACTACTGCTGCTGCTGCTTCTGCCGCTTCTGCTACTACTACTACTACTACTACTACTGCTGCTGCCACTGCTGTTTCTGCTGCTTCTGCTACTACTACTACTACTACTACTACTACTGCTGCTGCTGCTGCTTCTGCTTCTTCTGCTGTTACTACTACTACTACTACTGCTGCTGCTGCTGCTGCTGCTGCTTCTGCTTCTTCTTCTGCTGCTGCTACTACTACTACTACTACTGCTGCTGCTGCTGCTTCTGCTTCTTCTGCTGCTACTGCTACTACTACTGCTGCTGCTGCTTCTGCCGCTCTTCCCTCTGTTCGAAAAAAAGGTATACAGTCATCGCCTTGCTTGTCCTGAGCCTGCCAGTGATCGACTCTCAGTAGCCTTGGCGAATCCTCGTCAATTCAATGTTTTCCATGTTCTATCCTACGCTTTTGACTGACGTTTACATGGCCACCATGTGCTTAACTGCTGGAGGAGGTGTCTCTTCCCCACTATGACCTCTCTCTCTCTCTCTCTCTCTCTCTCTCTCTCTCTCTCTCTCTCTCTCTCTCTCTCTCTCTCTCTCCCCTCCGGTAATGTATGAGGGTAATGTGTAATAAATTCATAGGAAACTTGACTGTCAGATGGTGATCCTCTTAGTCTCGTCCATGAGGGTGATGTGTTTCATTCGGTTCTCGATATTTTGTAGCAAATGAGCTGATGTCTCAGGTCTTGTAACCATGACCTGATATCTCAGGTCCTGTAACCATGACCTGATGTCTCAGGTCTTGTAACCATGACCTGATGTGTCAGATCTTGTAACCATGACCTGATTTGTCAGGTCCTGTAACCATGACCTGATGTGTCAGATCTTCTAACCATGACCTGATGTCTCAGGTCTCGTAACCATGACCTGATGTGTCAGATCTTGTAACCATAAACTTACATGTCAGATCTGTAATTATGACATGTGAAGTCTTTCGTAGACATGACCTGTAGTAAAGTCTTTCGTAGATATGACCTGGATTAGTAGGTCATATCCCGGGCTGGTAGGTCACGTAGTTATGACCTCGGATCAGCTCGTATGGTGGTCGAAGAAAGAAGTAGCTACCATCCAGATACTGACTGGTAGAGAGGTTAGAGTGCTCTTTGGTCTTTGTGAATGGAGTTAGATTAGCATTATCCTCCCGGCGACACAGCACCATTGCTGTTCCCAGAAGATCAAAGGACCTTCTCGACATCCCCTGTGAGCAACGCCTCTCACTCCACCAACCCTGCTCCTGGAGGCTGTGAGTTTTTCTCTTCGTTTCTTTTGCTGAGAATCAGTTTGATTCCTTAATCATCTTCATGGATCCCTTCCGTGGAATCTTTTTTCCTTTTGAGGTATCACTAATTAGATTTTCTCCGAGTTTGAGCTAAAGCTTCCTCTTTTTTTTTTGGGGGGGGGGGTGAATAACGATTTTCCCAGACTATTTAGTCAACGTATAAACATGAATATTTTTCCTTGATTGCAAAGTAAGGCTCTCCAGAGAACATAGTGGTTCACCACTTCGTCAGTTGTCTTAGTAAGTGGAGACAATTTGCTTCATGTTTATACTGTCTGTAATCGAGGAGAGATGGAAGAATCTAACGATAAATAAACAAGGACGTAATGAATAAAGCAGTAATTAGTTTGCTGTGAATAACACCAATTCATGAACAAGTGAATGCTTGTGATATACGTTCAAATGGCACATAAAGTCAGCCGTAGTTACTCGCTGTCTTGAGTATCTTATTTTACCTTGTAGTACACGACAGAATCATGTCACACAGGGTCAGGAGCAGGTACTTGCCACTCTGAACGGCTGTATAACCCTTGTGATTCACGACAGAATCCTACATAGATAAAACCTGACCAGCAAAGAGATTCAAAGATCAGTAAAAACCCCAGCTTGGTGTTTTTATATCTCACATCAATTCTCTTTAATCCTACAGTGCTAAACCTTAACCTTATAACACGAAGCAGTTAAATGATTCATCTTTGCCGCTAGATTGGTCCCGCCGGGGTGAAGATGAGCTACACACCACGAGCAGGAAATGATGGCTTTTACAATGTTAATAATATTAACATGTGACTGTGGTGTGATGGATGCTCTCATGTGTTGCGACTGTTTGGTTGGAGTCTGTTATTTATCGTTTCTTACTCTAATGTTTATGTTCAAAGGTCTACCACAAGGAGGTTGTTGATCCTACCATTCTTGCTAGCCTAGGTTAGGTCTCCAGCTCTGCCAGTATTCCACACGAAACTTGTATCAATGTAAGCTAGATAGAACCCTATCCATCCAGTTAAACTTAGAATGGAGTAATGTTGATAGATGGTTACTATAATCCGATTAAAAAGGAACTACAGCCTTGGTCCCTCACCTTGTCCTGCCTTCTCGAGGACGTTTGTATGGCTGAAGGTGTGTTTACAGTGTAGTCTAACCTCACGGACTGTTTTCTGTTTACGTTGTGGTGAATAAGACGGTCGTTAGAACGGGTCAGGAGTCGTGGGCCAGATGCCATGTGTTGCCAGAAAGGGGTATGATCTCGACAAAACTGTGTCTGTATCTATTTTTTTCTTATCTTTCCATGCCAAAAAAAAAAAAAAAAAAAAGGTTTGTGCGACAATTTAAGTATATTTTGTATGCGTGAAATTATTTTCATATAATTATAGACCATGCGACACTGTGGGGTAACATCTCGTAAATTTGTTTACTGGACGTAATGTAGATTCGAAAACACCGAATCGAATCCTCCACTACAGAAATAAATCATCATTCCCGACTTGAAATCAGATCGATCCTAAGGCTTCGCAGGGCTATAAACAACACATCTGCTTCTGAATCTCACTCGTTTCCTACCGTGAAAAGTCATGACACCACAATACAACCCTGCAGTAACACAAACATGTTGGGCGTACCCGTCCTCATAATGAATGTCACTAAGTTTGTTTACCAGATGCTTTAGGTGCTGTATAGGTGTCCTGGTTGTATTCTTCTCAGTAGCTAATTCATATCTATAAAGGTCTCGTTCGCCCTTGTATTGAAGCACTGCTTGTGATCTTTTCTCTTCAATCGTCCCTTATCTTTTTTTTGCATTGGATTTGCTGACCTGTGTGTGTCCTACAGAGACAGGGACACATTCCTGTGTCCCATCCACTAAGGCCTGGGCATGCAGTAGCGGCTGGGTGCTGCTTCCCATTATTTCAGTGTTCACACCCACGAGGATTGACCGTTATCATGGCTCCTTTCTTTGAATAGCGACGCTATGGAATTGTCCTCCTCGGCCTTGCCTTCTTATTTCAACCTGAGAATCAGGTCCCCAAACAACTGCGGAGCTCAGACTGATTTACATATTCTTTTTGCTGGCAGCGGCGATGGTTGGGGTGGGGTCATGATGCTGCTGCTGCATGTGTTGTATCGACAACTGTATACAAAGACACCGAGGAAAAGGTGGTAGGCACTTTGAAGGAGAGGAGGGGCGGCAGCGAGAGTTGTGCACAACACAGTCATTTATCAGAACAGCTTCCTCATCTAACTCGATGAAAGTGCTGCAGCGACTACATAGGGCGAGGGAGTGATGTGTTGAGAATACGACAGCAATTAATCCTGGTACAAAACAGCGGAGGGAAACTGTTTTGTGTGGCGATAAACAGCCAACAAGCGACGTGGGAAATCAAGGAAAGTGAGAAATGAAATGAGAGCGAGGTCATCTGGCTTCCCATTTTCTCCAACGAGGGAAGGAGAGCTTTCACTAAGATCGATTCCATGTGGAGAGGGCAGTCACGGTGACTCAAATGTGAGGTAGTTGAGTATTTGGTGAGCAAGAGGAGGCTGGGATGACTAAGCAGGAGGATAACTGATCACCTTGGAAGCAGGAGGAGCTAGATAGGGCGAGCAAGCAGGAAGAAGGTTGGTTTCTTCTGGAGCTGGGAGGAGTGTGACCAAGCAGGAGGAAGTGTGAGAGCTGGGAAGAGGGTGATCACACAGGAGGAAGTGTGAGAGGTGGGAAGAGGGTGACCAAGCAGGAGGAAAAGAGAGGCAGAAGGAGGGTGACCAAGCAGGAGGTAGTGTGGGAGGAGGGTGACCACACAGGAGGTAGTGTGAGAGGTGGGAGGAGGGTGATCACACAGGAGGAAGTGAGAGACTGGGAGGAGGGTGATTAAGCAGGAGGAAGTGTGAGAGGTGGGAGGAGAGTGATCAAGTAGGAGGAATAGAGAGATGGGAGGAGGGTGACCAAGCAGGAGGAAGGTTTGCCACAAGAGGCAAGGTTCGGAATCTATAAATAAATGAAGGTGTCATGACTGTCTTCATATTACCTGTAGCATAGGAAGCAGCACCCCACCACCCCGAATACCAGCATCACCCCGTCCTACACCATCACTCACACCGAGGGTGGAGCATCAGCAGACTCATCAACAGCACCAGCAGATCATCAACAGCACCAACAGAGTCATCAACAGCACCAACAGATCATCAACAGCACCAAGAGTCTCCAACACACACCAGTCTTCCCATGAGTCTCCAACACACACCAGTCTTCCCATGAGTCTCCAACACACACCAGTCTTCCCATGAGTCTCCAACACACACCAGTCTTCCCATGAGTCTCCAACACACACCAGTCTTCCCATGAGTCTCCAACACACACCAGTCTTCCCATGAGTCTCCAACACACACCAGTCTTCCCAAGAGTCTCCAACACACACCAGTCTTCCCATGAGTCTCCAACACACACCAGTCTTCCCATGAGTCTCCAACACACACCAGTCTTCCCATGAGTCTCCAACACACACCAGTCTTCCCATGAGTCTCCAACACACACCAGTCTTCCCATGAGTCTCCAACACACACCAGTCTTCCCAAGAGTCTCCAACACACACCAGTCTTCCCAAGAGTCTCCAACACACACCAGTCTTCCCATGAGTCTCCAACACACACCAGTCTTCCCATGAGTCTCCAACACACACCAGTCTTCCCAAGAGTCTCCAACACACACCAGTCTTCCCATGAGTCTCCAACACACACCAGTCTTCCCAAGAGTCTCCAACACACACCAGTCTTCCCAAGAGTCTCCAACACACACCAGTCTTCCCATGAGTCTCCAACACACACCAGTCTTCCCATGAGTCTCCAACACACACCAGTCTTCCCAAGAGTCTCCAACACACACCAGTCTTCCCATGAGTCTCCAACACACACCAGTCTTCCCATGAGTCTCCAACACACACCAGTCTTCCCATGAGTCTCCAACACACACCAGTCTTCCCATGAGTCTCCAACACACACCAGTCTTCCCATGAGTCTCCAACACACACCAGTCTTCCCATGAGTCTCCAACACACACCAGTCTTCCCAAGAGTCTCCAACACACACCAGTCTTCCCAAGAGTCTCCAACACACACCAGTCTTCCCATGAGTCTCCAACACACACCAGTCTTCCCATGAGTCTCCAACACACACCAGTCTTCCCAAGAGTCTCCAACACACACCAGTCTTCCCAAGAGTCTCCAACACACACCAGTCTTCCCAAGAGTCTCCAACACACACCAGTCTTCCCAAGAGTCTCCAACACACACCAGTCTTCCCATGAGTCTCCAACACACACCAGTCTTCCCAAGAGTCTCCAACACACACCAGTCTTCCCATGAGTCTCCAACACACACCAGTCTTCCCAAGAGTCTCCAACACACACCAGTCTTCCCATGAGTCTCCAACACACACCAGTCTTCCCAAGAGTCTCCAACACACACCAGTCTTCCCATGAGTCTCCAACACACACCAGTCTTCCCATGAGTCTCCAACACACACCAGTCTTCCCATGAGTCTCCAACACACACCAGTCTTCCCAAGAGTCTCCAACACACACCAGTCTTCCCATGAGTCTCCAACACACACCAGTCTTCCCAAGAGTCTCCAACACACACCAGTCTTCCCAAGAGTCTCCAACACACACCAGTCTTCCCATGAGTCTCCAACACACACCAGTCTTCCCATGAGTCTCCAACACACACCAGTCTTCCCAAGAGTCTCCAACACACACCAGTCTTCCCATGAGTCTCCAACACACACCAGTCTTCCCAAGAGTCTCCAACACACACCAGTCTTCCCATGAGTCTCCAACACACACCAGTCTTCCCATGAGTCTCCAACACACACCAGTCTTCCCAAGAGTCTCCAACACACACCAGTCTTCCCAAGAGTCTCCAACACACACCAGTCTTCCCAAGAGTCTCCAACACACACCAGTCTTCCCAAGAGTCTCCAACACACACCAGTCTTCCCAAGAGTCTCCAACACACACCAGTCTTCCCAAGAGTCTCCAACACACACCAGTCTTCCCAAGAGTCTCCAACACACACCAGTCTTCCCATGAGTCTCCAACACACACCAGTCTTCCCATGAGTCTCCAACACACACCAGTCTTCCCAAGAGTCTCCAACACACACCAGTCTTCCCAAGAGTCTCCAACACACACCAGTCTTCCCAAGAGTCTCCAACACACACCAGTCTTCCCAAGAGTCTCCAACACACACCAGTCTTCCCAAGAGTCTCCAACACACACCAGTCTTCCCAAGAGTCTCCAACACACACCAGTCTTCCCAAGAGTCTCCAACACACACCAGTCTTCCCAAGAGTCTCCAACACACACCAGTCTTCCCAAGAGTCTCCAACACACACCAGTCTTCCCAAGAGTCTCCAACACACACCAGTCTTCCCAAGAGTCTCCAACACACACCAGTCTTCCCAAGAGTCTCCAACACACACCAGTCTTCCCAAGAGTCTCCAACACACACCAGTCTTCCCAAGAGTCTCCAACACACACCAGTCTTCCCAAGAGTCTCCAACACACACCAGTCTTCCCAAGAGTCTCCAACACACACCAGTCTTCCCAAGAGTCTCCAACACACACCAGTCTTCCCATGAGTCTCCAACACACACCAGTCTTCCCAAGAGTCTCCAACACACACCAGTCTTCCCAAGAGTCTCCAACACACACCAGTCTTCCCAAGAGTCTCCAACACACACCAGTCTTCCCAAGAGTCTCCAACACACACCAGTCTTCCCAAGAGTCTCCAACACACACCAGTCTTCCCAAGAGTCTCCAACACACACCAGTCTTCCCAAGAGTCTCCAACACACACCAGTCTTCCCATGAGTCTCCAACACACACCAGTCTTCCCAAGAGTCTCCAACACACACCAGTCTTCCCATGAGTCTCCAACACACACCAGTCTTCCCAAGAGTCTCCAACACACACCAGTCTTCCCAAGAGTCTCCAACACACACCAGTCTTCCCAAGAGTCTCCAACACACACCAGTCTTCCCAAGAGTCTCCAACACACACCAGTCTTCCCAAGAGTCTCCAACACACACCAGTCTTCCCAAGAGTCTCCAACACACACCAGTCTTCCCATGAGTCTCCAACACACACCAGTCTTCCCAAGAGTCTCCAACACACACCAGTCTTCCCAAGAGTCTCCAACACACACCAGTCTTCCCAAGAGTCTCCAACACACACCAGTCTTCCCATGAGTCTCCAACACACACCAGTCTTCCCAAGAGTCTCCAACACACACCAGTCTTCCCATGAGTCTCCAACACACACCAGTCTTCCCATGAGTCTCCAACACACACCAGTCTTCCCAAGAGTCTCCAACACACACCAGTCTTCCCAAGAGTCTCCAACACACACCAGTCTTCCCAAGAGTCTCCAACACACACCAGTCTTCCCAAGAGTCTCCAACACACACCAGTATTCCCATGAGTCTCCAACACACACCAGTATTCCCATGAGTCTCCAACACACACCAGTCTTCCCATGAGTCTCCAACACGCACCCCAGTCTTCCCATGAGTCTCCAACACACACACCAGTCTTCCCATGAGTCTCCAACACACACCAGTCTTCCCAAGAGTCTCCAACACACACCAGTCTTCCCAAGAGTCTCCATTACACACTAGCCTTCTCTCTACCAGCTGTAACGTCTTCCCATGAGTCTCCAACACACACCAGTTTTCCCATGAGTCTCCAACACACACCAGTCTTCCCAAGAGTCTCTAACACACACCAGTCTTCCCAAGAGTCTCCATTATACTTTAGTCTTCTCTCTACCAGCTGTAACATCTTCCCTCGTGTTAACTGTGTTTCAGTTGCAGTTAACAGAAAAGCTGTATCGTCACTAACTTTGTCCAAGGTTGCATCAGGGACTTGTCAAGGAGAACACAGCCAAAGAGCATCGCCTTAAAAAGTGAGTGTTTGTAGATATCTCTCCCAGGGGCGTCTTCACTCGCCTAAACGGGTCAGACCTTCAGCAGTATATTCTGTTTTCGTGCCTTACGTTGGACGGTACATTTTGAAGAAGGTTTGTCAGTGTCAGAGGAATGAGATATTCGTTTAAGAAAAATGTGTATCAATGAACGGTGAATAAGCTGTTGACTTTAACAAAACGTGTGAAAAGGAGAATATCCTGCCTAATTATACAAATATCAAGACTCATGCTTGGTCTGACAGCAAGAAGTGATGTGTATTGACTGCTAATTATTGGAAACTGCTAGTTGAACGAGAGATAGAACTGAAGGAGGAACTTCAGTGACAACTGCAACATGAACTTGATGATATTTTGTCGAGATATGATAGGTTCATCCTCGAGGAAGACCTCCACCAGAATATACAGACAGCCTTCGATGATATCGAAGTACATTTAGGAGAGACACCAAGATACAGCAAACTTTAGCAGTCTGTACAGAGGCACAATCACCCTCCCTGAAGACATACTGACTTACTAAGGAAAGGAAGGTTTGAGTATGACAGCTGCCGTCTAGAACCCAAGTATGACAGGACCGAGAGAAAATTGAACTGGCATTATTACATTCCTCACAGCTGCTGTGACTGAGTGAACAAAGAGAAGTCAAATTTGGACAAGATTTACAGGAACACCTTCGTGGAGAAAACACAAAACGTGGTAGTTTCAGATGCAGTCACCTTACACCCCAACACAGAGGAGATGGGAAGTGATGACGACTCCTTGACTGGTCACCAGACAAGCCAACGAGTCCAACACCCCAGTTCTACAGGAAAAGGTGTGTCCAGAATTACTTAACACCATCTGAACCGATCCAGTACATTTAGAGCGATTACGTGGGATCAAAAATGAAGATCACGGTAACAAATGCAGCTGCTAGACAGCAAGTAACACCAGTTAAAAGCAAAAATCACCTGGCATTGTTCATGGTCATGTTAAAACGCATAAGACCAGCCGTCCAATCATCCCACTAGGGCCTACGCCCACAAATGAACTGGCCAGATCCATTTATGGGATCCTATCTCCATACTCTCCTGTCCTGCACTCTCTCTCTCTCTCTCTCTCTCTCTCTCTCTCTCTCTCTCTCTCTCTCTCTCTCTCTCTCTCTCTCTCTCTCAGGTCTACCGCCATTAGTGTATTGACATACTACAGAGGACTAGCGCTGACTGAATACCCGTATCTCTCGATGTAGAAAGTGTGTTGACAAATGTTCCGCTGTAGGAAGCCACCAAGATCATTCTTCAAAATGTGTAACGTGATCTTTCACAACCATCCCCAAAGATGTTCCTCTCAAGATATTAGAAAAGTTTTCTCAGAGTTTACATTACAGAAACTCCCTTCATGAATCCTAATGGCAAGCTATATTCACAAGTGGCAACAGGGTCTCCACATGGTCAAACATTTGTTTTGTGTAATATAGAAAGCAGAGTACTCCAAGATCCAGCCATCAGACTTCAAACATATTGTCGATATGTCGATGACCTGTCGTCAAGAATGAAAAACCTTAGAAAACTGCTCAAAAAGTCACGAGGAGACATTTGTTCAGAAACTCAGCGAAGAACATCACTTGAACAACAAAGGTTCCTTCCTAGATGTCCAAATAAAGGTAAAGGATCGCTGATACATCATTACTGTATATAGAAAATCCACCGACCAAGGAATGTGTATGACTACCTCCCTTCTGCGCTACCATACCTCACCACCAGGCTCCTCCTCCTCCTCCACTACCATACCTCACCACCAGACCCCTTCCTCCTCCACTACTATACCTCACCACCAGGCTCCTCCTCCTCCACTACCATACCTCACCTCCAGACTCCTCCTCCTCCTCCACTACCATACTTCACCACCAGACCCCTTCCTCCTCCACTACCATACCTCACCACCAGACTCCTCTTCCTCCACTACCATACCTCACCACCAGACTCCTCCTCCTCCACTACCATATCTTACCACCAGACCCCATCCTCTTCCACTACTATACCTCACTACCAGACTCCTCCTCCTCCATTACCACTCACCCATACCTCACCACGAGACTCCTCCCTCCTCCACTACCATTCGGCCATACCTCAATACCAGACTCCTCCTCCTCCACTACCATTCAACTATACCTCACCACCAGATTCCTCCCTCCTCCGCTCTGCCTGGAACATCACTTATCTGCCTGAGAGAACCCATTAGCTGCCTGTGATAACTTACACCGCACACCATACCTGACCGTAACATATATTCTTGCTACACTTACCTGCTCCTATAGTCCTATTGGCTTACGTTTATTCTCTCTCTCTCTCTCTCTCTCTCTCTCTCTCTCTCTCTCTCTCTCTCTCTCTCTCTCTCTCTCTCTCTCTCAAAGCAAGGGACAAATTCACTAGCTCACGTTCTTTACTGTTGCTCCCATTTTTTTTTTCTTTTTTTACCGACTGGTGAATGCTAGAAATATACAAATGACATTTGTAGTTTAAAAATGGAATTATATTCCAGACGACATACCATATAAACACTGGTTGGTACAAGAATGATAATAATGTTTTCAAGGTTCGATTGTCACACGTGTTATGGATATATTTATGAAGAGTTGAGATTGTTAAAGGTGCGAGTTGGCAAGCCATCCATCCCTCCGCTATACACTAAACTTGCCTCGATTTAGAATCGGGGGAAACTTTTCCTAAAATCTACAAGGGCTGCCCAGAATAAAGTTCACCTCACGTTACTATTGCGAAAAGGAAGATAAAAAAGTTAAGCAAAAATAACGTTTTCAGTTATGATGCAGACTTCGCTTGGTAGAGGGATCCCATTTGGATCCAGCCTTGATCCTGTTCCCAGTCATATGGTGGTGTTAGATTGTATAATTTCACGAATTCTGAAGGAGGAATGTAACTCAAAAGCTGGGGTGAGGTATAAGGTGTCGTATGTCATCATGCACTGCGAAGAATTGTATACAGGAGGTATGAACACATACAGAGACCATCGATGGGACAGTAAACACACCAACACTTTACAAATGAAGCTTTCAAATTTTAATCAAACTTCTAGCCTGCTCAAGTCATTTAGTTTATCTATGCGCATTTGTGATAGGGAACTGAAAACTTGTACATGGTAATGAATTTTCCGTGCATGTGTTACCAGCTGCACGTACTGATGTAAGGTGGCAGGTGTTGGATCCGTACTCGCTAGTAGCCACATATGTGACCTTCGTGGCTAACATACGGTTGGAACCCTTGCTGGGCAAGTCATACTCTTGAGTTTAGCCAGCAGTTTTACTCTTCATCATCCCACGCCTCTGTTTCTCAGCCAATTATGTTAACAAATGAACAAGGACAACAATAGCAGAATTAATGGATAGTTTAGGTTGTGTTTGTTTTCTTATGACCAGACTGTGATTGTTGTTGTTGTTGTTGTTGTTGTTATTGTTGCTGCTGCTGCTGCGGACAGCAATGGCTGGTGTTTTGTCGGTATTGTGTGCAGCTTCTTCAATGATGTTATGAGAAGACATCTGTCTTTTGTTCTCACAGGCGCCTGAGTCCTGTTCTGGGTGCTGTTTTCTACTTCCTGTCCGTGTTCATAAAGGCTGTTGTTATAGCACGTCCTCTGCTTTGTTGCTGCCATACTTCCTCCTCTTTTGTAACTCTCTAGCAATATCGTCTGTGTCAGTACTCACGTCATGTTGTCTCCCCCCCCGTGTGTAACTTCTGGAATCTTGTTGTTACAAGACGTCCGTCCGTCTGACTCTCCTTGGATGTCGTTCCGAGGTTGAACGTCCTCTGCTCTTGACAGACAACTACTTCGCGGTGTCCTTTGTTCAGCTGCCCTCCAGGTACCGACCAAAACCTAGCCGAGCCTCGAGGTCGTGTGTCACTTGGACACCAGCTGGAGATCACTGCACCACTTCCAGTTCCATACTCAAGGTTGAAATGAATGCTTGTGGAACCCTCTCGACTCATTGTTGTTGACCAGCTGAAGCGATGGAAAACTGGACATTGTATGTGTTCACCTCACACTACGCAGAGAAGTATCGAGTTGTCCTGGCAATACTGTATCTCTCCCAGTGTTGGGACCTGTGTGTGTGTGTGTGTGTGTGTGTGTGTGTGTGTGTGTGTGTGTGTGTTGACTAATGATGTATCTGACTTTGACTAATTGCGCCTTTAATTTCAGTAATGTTTTGATAAAGAGATCCCAGCAACACTGATTAATCGGCGTTCTCCTTCATAAAGAAATGGCCAGTATATCTTGCTGGCGTGTAAGGTTATTACCAAGGAGAGGAAACCTGTTGTTTTCCTCTGTTATAGTAGAATGAGGGGATGACCATTTTTCATTTCTGATACGTTGATAAGTATAAAAAATGAACTTTTTACGCACATCTTATTTTGAGAGACCCGAATCTCTCTCTCTCTCTCTCTCTCTCTCTCTCTCTCTCTCTCTCTCTCTCTCTCTCTCTCTCTCTCTCTCTAGGCATTGGACGGATTAATCTCAAATCACTTTCTCAACAGTTGCTTCCATTTCTTCTACCTTCACTACAGAATACTGTGATATGCACATAAATTGTAATTCTTTGAAAAAGGAACATAAACACACACACACACACACACACACACACACACACACACACACACACACACACACACACAGAGGCATCATAAACACTGTTGGGTAGGAGGAACCTTATGTAACTGTTTGTATAAAGGTGAGACTGTCTGTTAATTAAAGGTGCGAGATGACCGTCCGGTTTACAATCACTTTGCTTCGATGTAGTATCAGGGGAGCTTTTTCTCTGCTGAAACCGACCGAGGGAAGGCTAGAATAATGGAAGGTGCATTTCACACCTTAATTACAGTGAGCAGAATATCAAGCTAGGCAAGAATCGTGTTCTCTCTTGGCTTTCAAACTCTCCTCATTCTGTACACGGTGATGGGTCAAACGTTGATTCGCTTCACGGTAATTTGGTCTCATTCTGTTATAGATTTGTACGATTTACGAGTAGTGAATGTAAATTCATTTAGCTGTAAGGCAAGGCTGGGTTAAGGTTTGATATCGTTATGTATCATCATCATCATTCGCTGTAAACACCTGATCTGGGAAGCGAACCCACACACACAGACCCCAACAGACAGAGGCATACTCTAAGACACAACGAACGAAGTGTTAAAGTTTCACTCAGAATTCCAATGTGTTATTTTCACATATGTTCTTATATGTGAGGGGGAATTAACGGAAGAAGTTTGTTTCGTACAGAAAGCTACGAATTTCGTCTTCTTGTGACACCAGACGCACGTACGTTATCGAAGATGCCAGCTGTAGGGGCCATACTCCCTGACCGTCGTGGCTAACATGCTGCGATGATCCACTCTGAGGCGAGCCAGCAGTTGGGTCCCTCGTCATCCCAAGCCTCAGTTTCTCAGTAAACTATTTCAGTAAATGAACAAGGAAAGCATTAGCAAGATTACAGGTCCTGTTGATGGTTGCAGAGGTCGTTTTTGTCCCCAGCGAGGAGACGGTGATTGCTGCTGCTGCTGCTCCTCCTCCTCCTCCTCAGGCATGATTGGTGTTTTGCTGCTCGTGTGTGCAGCTTCCCTAATGGTGATATGAGAAGACCTTTGTCTGTTGTTTTCATCTTCCTTGACCTATTCATTTGTAAAGCTGTGTGGGTGGTACACTGGTTTCTCATTCCGCACTACTTGTTCATGTGTGTGGGCTCCTCCTAAAGCTGCTGTTATGAGACATCTGCTGTTCTCCTGCATCTGGATCCATTTCGTCTTGTAACTCCTTGGCAACAGCTGCTGTGTTGATGTTCCCGTCCTAATGTCACTCCGGTGTGTAACTCCATCTTTGTTATTCATAAAAGACGTCCTTCTGTCTTTTCATGAATGTTGTTCCGGTTTCCAGCGTACTCTAATGTGGACACATGACTACTTACTCGTGTACTCAGTGGAGCTGCCTTCCAGGGACCCACGAGATGATAACAGAGCCTCCTGGAAACAAGAACTCTGGCACTTGGATACCAGCCAGAGAAATCTGCAGCACTTTAAGACATAAATACTTTGTATAAATAGATTTTTGTGGATTCTTGTTTTCGTGATGTTGACCAGTC
Source organism: Panulirus ornatus (assembly GCF_036320965.1). NCBI lineage: Eukaryota > Metazoa > Arthropoda > Malacostraca > Decapoda > Palinuridae > Panulirus > Panulirus ornatus. The sequence continues at coordinate 51,691,115 of NC_092242.1, forward strand.
GAAAGACGAAAAAAATAATGTGTGCAAATTTATTCCAAAGTTCACTGAAGTGTGTGTGTGTGTGTGTGTGTGTGTGTGTGTGTGTGTGTGTGTGTGTGTGTGTGTGTGTGTGTTTCCCCTGTAAAGTTATTGGCTGAATCTGCCCTTACAAAAGTTTTATCTGAACAAGGTGAAGCAACAATTGTACCTGAACAAGGTGAGGCAACAGTTGTACCTAAACAAAGTGAGGCAACACTTGTACCTGAACAAGGTGAAGCAACACTTGTACCTGAACAAGGTGAAGCAACACTTGTACCTGAAGAAGGTGAAGCAGCAGTTGTATCTGAACAAGGTGAAGCAACACTTGTACATGAACAAGGTGAAGCAACACTTGTACCTGAACAAGGTGAAGCAACACTTGTACCTAAACAAAGTGAGGCAACACTTGTACCTGAACAAGGTGAAAGCAACACTTGTACCTGAATAAGGTGAGGCAACAGTTGTACCTGAACAAGGTGAAGCAGCAGTTGTACCTGAACAAGGTGAGGCAACAGTTGTACCTGAACATGGTGAAGCAACAATTGTACCTGAACAAGGTGAGGCAACAGTTGTACCTAAACAAGGTGAAGCAGCAGTTGTACCTGAACAAGGTGAAGCAACACTTGTACCTGTACAAGTTGAAGCAACAATTGTACCTGAACAAGGTGAGGCAACAGTTGTACCTGAACAAGGTGAAGCAACACTTGTACCTGAATAAGGTGAAGCAACAGTTGTACCTGAACAAGATGAAGCAACAGTTGTACCTGAACAAGGTGAGGCAACAGTTGTACCTGAACAAGGTGAAGCAGCAGTTGTACCTGAACAAGGTGAGGCAACAGTTGTACCTGAACAAGGTGAGGCAGCAGTTGTACCTGAACAAGATGAAGCAACTTTTGTACCTGAACAATATGAAGCAACATTTGTACCTGAACAAGGTGGGGCAACAATTGTACCTGAACAAGGTGAAGCAGCATTTGTACCTGAACAAGGTGAAGCAATAGTTGTACCTGAACAAGGTGAAGCAGTAGTTGTACCTGAACAAGGTGAAGCAATAGTTGTACCTGACAAGGTGAAGCAATAGTTGTACCTGAACAGATGACGTAAGACCATACCTCAGTGGGAGGCAGGTGTAGGTGTAATTGATAGGTCCGCACCTGTTCATTAATTCCTTAGCTATAAACAGGTTTCATCAGTACGTGATGTAAATTTGTCCTCACACCTTCACTGACAGATAGAGCATGTGCCGACATTTGCTCTCGTGCCATCTAGACATGCATCAAAAATCCTAACTAACTAATCAACGACACTATCTTCCCTTTTCTAAAGAAATTCGGCTGCAATACCACCCACTCCAGCCGCCTTACCAAATTTCATCTTGCACAAGGCTTTCATTACCTCTTTTCTCTTCACCAACCCACTTGCCATGACTATCTCACTTCGGATACTTTCCCGGCCCAAACACTCAACATCTGCCACCCTATCGTCAAACACATTCAAACAGCCTTCAAACTACTCAGCCCACCTCCTCGTCACCTTATCATTGCCTGTTACCATTTCCCCATTTGGCTCCTTGGCAGATGTTCCCGTGTGCTTTCTCGTCTTTCTCTCCCTATTTACCTCCTTCAGAAACATCTCGTTCTTCTTGAACTTTGATAATACTTGCTCACCCTGACTCATGTTGGCTCTCTTTTTTCAGCCCTTGTTCCTTCTGCTTGGCTTTCTGCCGCTTTCTTTTGTAGATATCCCAATCACTTGCACTCCTTCCCCGTAATTACCGGCCACACACCTCTCTTTTCTCTTTCACTAGTAACTTTACGCGATCATTCCATCACTCACTATTCTTCTCATCTGTCCACCTCCACACACTTTTCTTACACATGTCAGCACTGCCTCCCTAAATATCTCTCAGCCCTCACCCACTCCCCTGCGTTTACTCTATCCTTAGACCATACTACACTCAGTCTCTCCTGGTATTTCTTCACATAAGTCTCTCTTCCAAGCTCCTTACTCTCACGAGTAAGCCATTCCTCTTTCCAGAAAACCTGCCTTTCTCAACACCTTCACATCCAAGAGTCTCTTCCTTGCACGCCTATCAGTTAGGACGTAATCCAATACCCGTTATCCGTTATACCTACTCACTCATGTATACATATGTATGTCTGTATGTTTGAGATTACACATGCGGGGGGAGGGGGTTGTTATTTCATGTGTGGCGGGGTGGCGATGGGAATGAATAAAGGCAGACAGTATGAATTGTGTACATGTGTATATATGTATATGTCTGTGTGTATATATATATATATATATATATATATATATATATATATATATATATATATATATATATATATATATATATATATAATTATACGTTGAGATGTATAGGTATATATATTTGCGTGTGTGGACGTGTATGTATATACATGTGTATGTGGGTGGGTTGGGCCATTCTTTCGTCTGTTTCCTTGCGCTACCTCGCTAACGCGGGAGACAGCGACAAAGCAAAATAAATAGATAAATAGATAAATGAATATTCACATTTAAATATCGTTTTGTGCGGCAGACGCGATTCTGAAAAATTCCATGTCTTTTGAGTACACGCAAAACAAAGATATGTTTCCCCACAGCAATATACATAGTAATGGTGACACGTTTGTGAAGCAAAACATCTGAACGGAAATGTCTAAAACCATGTTTTCTTTTATTAGTTTAATAGAGAAACATTAAAGAGTACATAACACAGAAATTCCTGTAAACACAAGCTTGTTCCGCTCGCTCAGATGAATAGAAACACTCACGAACGACACGGGAGATGTTGCCTGGTGATGGTGACACATGTCGTGGGTTTCCTAGGGTGTTAATCGCTGGAGGGAGAACACTGCCTTGGGTGTGTGAACGGCTGGTCACCGTCATCACTGGCTGTATGCACTACACCTGTGGCTTCTGCAGGAGGGTGTCGGGGATGGCTTTGCTGGGTCTTGGGGGTTAATGTTGGACACTTTAAAGATTTTGCCCAGAGTGGTCTGCACAACTGAGTTTTTCTTCTCCTTGTGAATTTTTTGGTAACATTTGATTGAATGATCCAAGTCCCTGCAACTTCTGGAACTCTGCAGCAGTTGATCTCGAGATCTGTCTATGTGACCTTTGTCTGCACTTCATCAATTGACTTGAACACTTGCCCTGATATCTGGATTGTTAAATGGCGAACGACCTTTTCTTCAGTGTCTTCTCCTCCTCCTCGTCATCCTCTGAAGCTGCTTTTATCCTCTAAAACTCAAGCAGTTCTTCATTTCTGAGAGCTTATCTCTGGGAGTTCAGTAACTCAGTCACATCGCCCTCCCGACCGCACTGAAACCCACATCATGTGCCAGTTTAACAGTTTTCTTGATATCGGATCCTGAGGCATCTAATGCGCACAATCTGGCCAGATCTTCCATCCAAACATCAATCACTGTTGACTGTTTGATCTAATCTTGCGACTCTCCAATGTTTCTAATGGCGTGCAGGATGTGATTTCGCCAGATTTCTCGGATCATTCGCTTATCTGCTCCTTGCGTTTCAGGAGCGAGCTGAGCAAATGTTTTCCTTAGTTGATATGCCTTGACTGTGGGGGTGGCGACGTCTTGATCCTTTAGGCAGGATCAAAGTCGTTGAAGTCTTTAGATGATACTCAACTCTGATGTCATGAAACAGTGGCTTAAATTAATGGGATGACCCGGTGCGTTGTCAGGGAGCAACACTGCTCTGTGTGCGATGCTCATTTGTTTGAAGTGGTTTTCTACAGCAAAGTAACGGTAAATGATAATCCAATATTTGAAAGTATTCCTGGTTACTCACACTTTATTGATTGCCACACAATATGAAGAGAACCTCTGACATAATACTTAAGAATCATTTCATTTTCGTAATGATACCAAACAAAGGCTTCAACTTAGTCTCCCTCTGTATTGACCACCAAAGGAAGACATAAATGATCCTTTCCTGCCCTAAATCCTGATGCAGACTCATCTTAAGCGGTCACGCAAGGTCTTTCAAACAAGTTCTCCCACAAAAGACCTGTTTCTTTTGCACTGAGGACCTGACATGGCAGATAAACTCCTTCAGTGAGAGCCTTCAAGGCCTCAGGATATGTTAAGCTGCCTCAGGATCTATACTTGTATCCTCGTCAGTAAATTTCAGATTGTTCAAACTGGTCTCTAGTTGTCTTATTCTGTTTTGCAAGAGCTCAAGCCTGCAAGATCTTGTCCATGAAATTTCAGCGGAAGATGAGAGACCTTCTCATGCTTTAATTCTTCAGAGAGATCCCTGAATTTCGTTTGAATCACGTCTATAGGTAAAGGAGTTCAACACTGTGTCTGGCTTTCGGTTCATACACTCTATAAGTTCTCCATCTTCCATATCACTAAAGTGCACAAATACCGCTATCTCCTAGCTGATAAGGCCGTTGCTGTATGACCATTGAACTTATTTCTTCCTTATCTTTCCTGATAGTGTGGTCAGTAGATTCAGCCAAGGTCAGAGTTAAGAATACTGATCACATAATCACCCTTGCTCCAGAGGTTAAACTGAGCACAGTTAGTTTTACATGTGAAGCAAAACAATTTACTTACAGTATGAAATGCGTGACCCATGATGATAGTCATTTCACTAAATTGGCAAAAAATGTGTCGTTTTCATTAGTCTAGTTAACAGAGCCAGTGTCACTTTAAGTACAGTATGTTGAAAACTGGACTACAAGGGAAACTTATCAAACCGTAGTATGGATCGTAAGCCTCTGGGTGGGGGTTGGCTTGGCGTGGGGTACATGCTGCATTCCATCCACCGTCCTCTTCCTCCTCCTCCTCCTTCTCCTCCCAAGTATGTTGGCCTCAGTATCTGGGGCAACTTATGAGGAACATCTCCCCAGACACATCCAGCTTGGCAGCGCCGCGCATGACGTGCTGCTTTAAGGTGTCCTGTGCTGGCAAAGTATATTTCCGTATCTTTGGTGAATATTTGTTTTATAGCTGTAGCAGGAGACGTGGACATGCCCGGTCTCTCATACATATATTCCGCAGTTCGCTACAGGAATACCGATTCACCTCTTTTATATGTTTGATGCCGTCACAGTGTCAGTCACATCTGAACAGACAGTCCATGCCTCCGTCAGAACGATCTTCCCCTCCCCATAAAACAAGACATCACGCCGGAAGATCGTCTCGTGTACCCGGAAGACTCCCATGTCGTCAGGCTCCAATGTATCGAAAACACAACGCCACACACAACCTGAGTGTGTGTAGGAAGCGTGAACGTACTTGTACTCCAGGACATGACGAGTACCACGACATTCGTGTCCGGTGTTCCTGTTATGATATGGCCACCAATGTTGCCCTTGCTACTACCATCACTTTCACCACAGCTACTACCAACACTACCACCGTTACCATCTCAGTTACCACCATTACCATTTCAGCTACCACCACCACTGTCCCTACCACGACCTCAGCCACCAACAACACCACTGACACCAATACCACTACCGACACTTCAGATACCACCGCCACTGTCCCTTCTACCATCACCACCACTGCTACCACCGCCACTGTCCCTTCTACCATCACCACCACTACTACAACCATTGCCACCTCAGCTACCACCACCCTAGTTACTACCATTATTGTCCTTATAGTGACCCTCATGGCACTGACAATTCATGACTACTCGGGCCATCTCTGGTGAACGACGAAGACTATGAGAAAAAAAATGACCAGATTAACCAGGGCTCCGCAGGTGTTTGTAAACCTGACTTTTAAACCTGGAAAGGTTATGGGAAGAAGGAAAGATGGAAGAGCATTAAACATCTGTATTGTTTAAGGAAAGAAGTAGGTGTCATAACGGCCAATCCCTGTGTGTTAGGTCTCCACACATAAACTGTAGGAAGCAACAGCCAGACCTGAGCGTCGGGTTCAAGCCTCAGCAGCGAGGACACAGACAGGTCACGAGTACCAGTGGCCACAATGATACCTGTAGAACAGGGGAAGGACAGCAACGCCACGGTGGACCTAAAGGGAGGGTGGAGAGAAGCGATACTTGGGGTAGTAATGAGACGTAAGGCCGGTGATTCACTTGGTCGATATAGTGATGGACGTAGAAGCTCCCCAGCCAGATGTGTGAGCTGTGCAACGTACTGGTGTGAAAATAATTTGTGTACATATGAAGTAGATCCACACAAGAAAAATGCTTACAAAATCTATACAGTATCCCCACCATCTGGGATGCTGACTTTGTAAGCATTATTTTTCTTAGGATAGATTGGAGTACATAGTTGTTATGCCCAACATGTTTATGTTATTGTAGGCTTGAACTTTGGTGTTTTAATACTGAACAGATAAGGAGGGGGAACGAGTAACAATTAGAATGAGACATAAAGAGAACTGCATTTTAGCACTTTTCATCTCCAACCTGACGCCAGCCATTGTTCTGTCTCTCTCCTCGTACCTATCTTCGTACTATCTGTCCTCTACAACTTCCTCCAGTGTCTTCCATTTTCTTTTCACTGAGCTCTTAATGCCCTTAATCCATCTAATTCTAGGACGTCTTGCTGGACGCCTTCCTCATGGGGTCCAGTTCAGATACTTCTTGGTATATCTCGTCTCCCATTCTTTGTACTTGGCCATACCACTTTACCTTGTTCTTTTGTAGTTATATTTAATACACATGTAACGTTTGAATCATCTCTGTTATCTGAGTGTTTCTCATGTTATCCTTTCCTATGATTTCTCTGATTAGCCTCAGTGCGCGTCTCAGCGGCCTGGATCTGTGAACTTGCTTTAGGTTGTGTCTACGCTTCTACTCCATATATCAAAACGGATCTCAGAATGGTAGCATATTGTTATGTATATCAGTGTATTAATATAGTGCATAATGTACTAAGGTTTGCAATATATTTAATGATAATATTGTTTATTTCCATTTGTTGTCGATTTTGATCATTAAACATAATTATCAGTCATAGTTACTTAAGTTTATTCACTTGTTGTATCGGGTGATCTTAAATATTCATCATTTCCGATTTACTTTTACCGACTTTCATATCGTTTGTCTTCCCTTGGATCGTGAAAGTCTGTCTGGTTTATGTATAATAACTCCGTCATCAGCGTATGCTAATGTTAGCTCTTCATCATCCTCTGTGCTTATGTATAATAACTCCGTCATCAGCGTATGCTAATGTTAGCTCTTCATCATCCCCTGTGCTTATGTATAATAACTCCGTCATCAGCGTATGCTAATGTTAGCTCTTCATCATCCCCTGTGCTTATGTATAATAACTCCGTCATCAGCGTATGCTAATGTTAGCTCTTCATCATCACCTGTGCTTATGTATAATAACTCCGTCATCAGCGTATGCTAATGTTAGCTCTTCATCATCCCCTGTGCTTATGTATAATAACTCCGTCATCAGCGTATGCTAATGTTAGCTCTTCATCATCACCTGTGCTTATGTATAATAACTCCGTCATCAGCGTATGCTAATGTTAGCTCTTCATCATCCCCTGTGCTTATGTATAATAACTCCGTCATCAGCGTATGCTAATGTTAGCTCTTCATCATCCCCTGTGCTTATGTATAATAACTCCGTCATCAGCGTATGCTAATGTTAGCTCTTCATCATCACCTGTGCTTATGTATAATAACTCCGTCATCAGCGTATGCTAATGTTAGCTCTTCATCATCCCCTGTGCTTATGTTCTTGTAGATGTTTGTTCTTAGGATGAGGGTACAGTACTCCTCCCTGGCCCTACGAGTGTAAAACTCCCTCCCAGTACAGCATTACAAATAGGTAATTACACACACACACGCACACACGCACACAAGCATAGCTGCACAGGGACGGATATAGAAATATAGATAAACATGCATACAAACACAAATACATGAAAAAACTACAGTCTAGAACATATGTAAACGTATACAAAGTGAAGCGGTTTAGGGTTACCGGCCGCCACGCATGGATGCATGGGTTCGAATCCTGGTCGCGGCTGCCAGTTGGCAGTCCACCCAGTTGTTCGTCGTCTGTTAGGGGCTGGTCGATAAAGTTTGTACCTGGCATAGGCTAGTGTCTGTGTGTGTGTGTGTGGATGCATACATACATAGGTGTAAAGGACATGATACATATATAAAAAGTTAAGATACGGGGCAAAACGAATGTAGAACTGTCTCACCGTAACACAGAAGTGTAATCACAAACACACGGTTCTACATCTGTATCTACAAGCAGGTGACATCACACACACACACACACACACACACACACACACACATATGCACACAAACACTTTCAAACGCACACATGTAGACATATTCAACCAGTAGGACGAGGCCCATGGCAGATATCCCAGCGGGATATATAGTCACGCTGAATCGTTTGTCCCGAATCTGCTCCAGATCCCAATATGGAATATTGTGCCCGAGGTATAGTGTGGCCCAGCCAATCACGTCCAGCGGGCGACCCGCGCCACATGTACGATAATTCCCCCCCACCGACGCTGGCATTCCAGCCTTCTTTTGTGTGGGTGTCCAGATGTGCGATAACAGCCGGATTTATATCTCTCTCAGGAGGTGCCATCCTGATGGCAGACTGACTTAAGTTATTGAGGTTTTCTTGGGAGGTTAGGTCGTATGGTATTGGCGAGAACTGTATCTCTGGTGTACATGACAGTTTTATGATGTCATGAACGGAATCTATGACACTTGCTTTTCTCAGGGTTACTGACCGGCTTAACTAAGGTCTCGTCCTCTGACGTTATCAGATGGCGGAAAGTGTCTTGAAACGTAATCTGCTGTCTCTTAAGTTATTGCTTCCATCTTATCTTCTTTTTAGATAGATCCTTCAGACAACAAAGTAATTATATGTCTTTCCTAAAGATTTGTTTCCTCATCAATGACTCAAAAGTTTGCTCAGAGTGTTATCTGGTACTTACTATAACGGATAAGTCATACGAGAGAAGAGGTCATCATTATAACGAAGAGGGTCGTATTATGTCGCTTGTTATCTGATAAGACGTGTATTAGGTCGGGAGATTATCTGATTGGGATGACCTGTTTCAGGACACTGCGAGGTAACACTTCTCGTCCCAGTATCACTAAACATTCAGATGCACCAGTAGTTCCCTGCAGCAGTAAGGTAGCACAAGGGCGCACCCTCCAGCACAGTTCATGGTACACAGTACACAGACGATAGAGGAGCATGGGTGTGAGTGTGGGTGTGGCCGGCTCCGGAGTTTCAAGCCACCAGATCTTTGTGATCCTTGCCCTTGGACTTCCAGCCCTTATCCTCCTGTCTCTTAGGCTCCCGGTCCTTCAGCTCCATGCCCTTAAGACTCTCAGCCCTAAGGCTCCTTACATTCATATGCCTATCACTCAGGCTCTCAACTGTTGTATGTGTATGCTGCTGGATCCACTGCTTATCGACCACTTATATATATATATATATATATATATATATATATATATATATATATATATATATATATATTTTTTTTTTTTTTTTTTAGCTTTGTCGCTGTCTCCGCGTTTGCGAGGTAGCGCAAGGAAACAGACGAAAGAAATGGCCCCCACCCCCCCATACACATGTACATAGACACGTCCACACACGCAAATATACATACCTACACAGCCTTCCATGGTTACCCCAGACGCTTCACATGCCTTGATTCAATCCACTGACAGCACGTCAGCCCCGGTATACCACATCGCTCCAATTCACTCTATTCCTTGCCCTCCTTTCACCCTCCTGCATGTTCAGGCCCCGATCACACAAAATCTTTTCACTCCATCTTTCCACCTCCAATTTGGTCTCCCTCTTCTCCTTGTTCCCTCCACCTCCGACACATATATCCTCTTGGTCAATCTTTCCTCACTCATCCTCTCCATGTGCCCAAACCACTTCAAAACACCCTCTTCTGCTCTCTCAACCACGCTCTTTTTATTTCCACACATCTCTCTTACCCTTACGTTACTCACTCGATCAAACCACCTCACACCACACATTGTCCTCAAACATCTCATTTCCAGCACATCCATCCTCCTGCGCACAACTCTATCCATAGCCCACGCCTCGCAACCATACAACATTGTTGGAACCACTATTCCTTCAAACATACCCATTTTTGCTTTCCGAGATAATGTTCTCGACTTCCACACATTCTTCAAGGCTCCCAGAATTTTCGCCCCCTCCCCCACCCTATGATCCACTTCCGCTTCCATGGTTCCATCCGCTGCCAGATCCACTCCCAGATATCTAAAACACTTCACTTCCTCCAGTTTTTCTCCATTCAAACTCACCTCCCAATTGACTTGACCCTCAACCCTACTGTACCTAATAACCTTGCTCTTATTCACATTTACTCTTAACTTTCTTCTTCCACACACTTTACCAAACTCAGTCACCAGCTTCTGCAGTTTCACACATGAATCAGCCACCAGCGCTGTGTCATCAGCGAACAACAGCTGACTCACTTCCCAAGCTCTCTCATCCCCAACAGACTTCATACTTGCCCCTCTTTCCAAGACTCTTGCATTTACCTCCCTAACAACCCCATCCATAAACAAATTAAACAACCATGGAGACATCACACACCCCTGCCGCAAACCTACATTCACTGAGAACCAATCACTTTCCTCTCTTCCTACACGTACACATGCCTTACATCCTCGATAAAAACTTTTCACTGCTTCTAACAACTTGCCTCCCACACCATATATTCTTAATACCTTCCACAGAGCATCTCTATCAACTCTATCATATGCCTTCTCCAGATCCATAAATGCTACATACAAATCCATTTGGTTTTCTAAGTATTTCTCACATACATTCTTCAAAGCAAACACCTGATCCACACATCCTCTACCACTTCTGAAACCACACTGCTCTTCCTCAATCTGATGCTCTGTACATGCCTTCACCCTCTCAATTAATACCCTCCCATATAATTTACCAGGAATACTCAACAAACTTATACCTCTGTAATTTGAGCACTCACTCTTATCCCCTTTGCCTTTGTACAATGGCACTATGCACGCATTCCGCCAATCCTCAGGCACCTCACCATGAGTCATACATACATTAAATAACCTTACCAACCAGTCAACAAAACAGTCATATATATATATATATATATATATATATATATATATATATATATATATATATATATATATATATATATATATTTTGCTTTGTCGCTGTCTCCCGCGTTTGCGAGGTAGCGCAAGGAAACAGACGAAAGAAATGGCCCAACCCACCCCCATACACATGTATATACATACGTCCACACACGCAAATATACATACCTACACAGCTTTCCATGGTTTACCCTAGACGCTTCACATGCCCTGATTCAATCCACTGACAGCAAGTCAACCCCGGTATACCACATCGATCCAATTCACTCTATTCCTTGCCCTCCTTTCTCCCTCCTTTCTCCCTCCTGCATGTTCAGGCCCCGATCACACAAAATCTTTTTCACTCCATCTTTCCACCTCCAATTTGGTCTCCCACTTCTCCTCGTTCCCTCCACCTCCGACACATATATCCTCTTGGTCAATCTTTCCTCACTCATTCTCTCTATGTGCCCAAACCATTTCAAAACACCCTCTTCTGCTCTCTCAACCACGCTCTTTTTATTTCCACACATCTCTCTTACCCTTACGTTACTTACTCAATCAAACCACCTCACACCGCACATTGTCCTTAAACATCTCATTTCCAGCACATCCATCCTCCTGCGCACAACTCTATCCATAGCCCACGCCTCGCAACTATACAACGTTGTTGGAACCACAATTCCTTCAAACATACCCATTTTTGCTTTCCGAGATAATGTTCTCGACTTCCACACATTCTTCAAGGCTCCCAGGATTTTCGCCCCCTCCCCCACCCTATGATCCACTTCCGCTTCCATGGTTCCATCCGCTGCCAGATCCACTCCCAGATTCCTAAAACACTTTACTTCCTCCAGTTTTTCTCCATTCAAACTTACCTCCAAATTGACTTGACCCTCAACCCTACTGTACCTGATAACCTTGCTCTTATTCACATTTACTCTTAACTTTCTTCTTTCACACACTTTACCAAACTCAGTCACCAGCTTCTGCAGTTTCTCACATGAATCAGCCACCAGCGCTGTATCATCAGCGAACAACTGACTCACTTCCCAAGCTCTCTCATCCCCAACAGACTTCATACTTGCCCCTCTTTCCAAAACTCTTGCATTTACCTCCCTAACAACCCCATCCATAAACAAATTAAACAACCATGGAGACATCACACACCCCTGCCGCAAACCTACATTCACTGAGAACCAATCACTTTCCTCTTTTCCTACACGTACACATGCCTTACATCCTCGATAAAAACTTTTCACTGCTTCTAACAACTTGCCTCCCACACCATATATTCTTAATACCTTCCACAGAGCATCTCTATCAGGTGTTTGCTTTGAAGAATGTATGTGAGAAATACTTAGAAAAACAGATCGATTTGTATGTGCCATTTATGGATTTGGAGAAGGCATATGATATATATATATATATATATATATATATATATATATATATATATATATATATATATATATATATTTTTTTTTTTTTTTTTTTTTTTTTCTTTTCATACATATTCGCCATTTCTCGCGTCAGCTAGGTAGCTTTAAGAATAGAGGACAGAGCCTTGGAGGGAATATCTTCACTTGGCCCCCTTCTCTGTTCCTTCTTTCGGAAAATAAAAAAAAAACGGGAGGGGTGGATTTCCAACCCCACCCCGCTCCCTCCCCTTTTAGTCGCCTTTTACGACACACAGGGGAAGTACTATTTCTCCCCCACCCCCAGTGATTACACACACACACACACACACATATATATATATATATATATATATATATATAAAGTTTGTTGAATGTGTTTGGTGATAGAAAGGCAGATATAGGGTGTTTTGGTCGAGGTGGTGTGCAAAGTGAGAGGGTCAGGGAGAATGATTTGATAAACAGAGAAGGGGTAGTAAAAGCTTTCCGGAAGATGAAAGCCAGCAAGGTGGCAGGTTTTGACGGTATTGCAATGGAGTTTATTAAAAAAAGGGGTGACTGTGTTGTTGACTGGTTGATAAGGATATTCATTGTATGTTTGGTTCATGGTGAAGTGCCTGAGGATTGGCGGAATGCATACATAGTGCCACTGTACAAAGGCAAAGAGGATGAAGGTGAGTGTTCAAATTACAGAGGTATAAGTTTGTTGAGTATTCCTGGGAAATTGTATGGGAGGGTATTGATTGAGAGGGTCAAGGCATGTACAGAGCATCAGATTGGGGAGGAGCAGTGTGGTTTCAGAAGCGGTAGAGGATGTGTGGATCAGGTGTTTGCCTTGAAGAATGTATGTGAGAAATACTTAGAAAAACAGATCGATTTGTATGTACCATTTATGGATTTGGAGAATGCATATGATAGAGTTGATAGAGATGCTCTTTGGAAGGTATTAAAAGTATATGTTGTGGGAGGCAAGTTGCTAGAAGCAATGAAAAGTTTTTATCAAGGATGTAAGGCATGTGTACGAGTAGGAAGAGAGGAAAGTGATTGATTCCCGGTGAATTTCGATTTGCGGCAGGGGTGGGTGATGTCTCCATGGTTCCATGGTTGTTTGATTTGTTTATGGATGGGGTTGTTAGAGAGGTGAATGCAAGAGTTTTGGAGAGAAGGGCAAGTATGCAGTCTGTTGTGGATGAGAGGGCTTAGGAAGTGAGTCAGTTGTTCGCTGATGATACAGCGCTGGTGGCTGATTCGGGTGAGAAACTGCAGAAGTTTGTTACTGGTAAAGTGTGTGAATGAAAAAAGCTGAGAGTAAATGTGATTAAGAGCAAGGTTATTAGGTTCAGTAGGGTTGAGAGACAAGTGAGTTGGAAGGTATGTTTGATCGGAGAGAAACTGGAGGAAGTGAAGTGTTTTAGATATCTGGGAGTGGTCTTAGTAACGGATGGAACCATGGAAGCGGAAGTGAGCCACAGGGTGGGGGAGGGGGCGAAGGTTCTGGGAGCGTTGAAGAAAGTGGAAGGCGAGAACCTGATCTCGGAGAGCAAAACTGGGTACGTTTGAAGGAATAGTGGTTCCAACAATGTTATACGGTTGCGAGGCATCATGGGCTATAGATAGGGTTGTGCGGAGAAGGGTGGATGTAATGGAAATGAAATGTTTGAGGACAATATGTGTTGTGAGGTGGTTTGATCGAATAAGTAATGAAAGGGTAAGAGAGATGTTTGGTAATAAAAAGAGTGTGGTTGAGAAAGCAGAAGAGGTTGTATTGAAATGGTTTGGCCATATGGAGAGAATGAGCGAGGAAAGATTGACAAAGAGGATATATGTGTCAGAGGTGGAGGGAACGAGAAGTGGGAGATCAAATTGAAGGTGGAAGGATGGAGTGAAAAAGATTTTGAGCGATTGGGGCCTGAACATACAGGAGGGTGAAAGGCGTGCAAGGAATAGAGTGAATTGGAACGATGTGGTATACCGGGGTCGACGTGCTGTCAGTGGATTGAATCAGGGCATGTGAAGCGTCTGGGGTAAACCATGGAAAGTTTTGTGTGGTCTGGATGTGGAAAGGGAGCTGTGGTTTCGGTGCATTACACGTGACAGCTAGAGACTGAGTGTGAACGAATGTGGCCTTTGTTGTCTTTTCCTAGCGCTACCTTACGCGCGCGCGTGGGGAAGGGGGGTGCCATTTCATGTGTGGCGAGGTGGCGACGGGAAAGGATGAAGGCAGCAAGTATGAATATGTACATGTGTATATATGTATATGTCTGTGTATGTGTATGCATGTATAAGTTGATATGTATAGGTATGAATTTGTGCGTGTGTGGGCGTTTATGTATATGCATGTGTATGTGGGTGGGTTGGGCCATTCTTTCGTCTGTTTCCTTGCGCTACCTCGCCAACGCGTGAGACAGCGACTATATATAAACTCTAGACCCTCAGGTGAAAGCCTGTGCGGCTGTCGGTACACGGTCCAGGCACCAGGTTTCTAGTTCTCATGCGCCTGAACCTTTAGAGCCACAGGTCCAAGACCCCCTCCCCCAGGGTAACTAGCTTTCAGGCTCTGTGCTTCCAAGGATTGGAGCTTTCAGCTCACTTATTTTCTGACTGTTAGGTATGAAACTGCCCCTCCGTTTTCGAGCTTTCTATCCTCAAGTTCCATGGCTTCATACCCTGGCTGTCGGGCTGTCGGGCCACAAGCTCCTGGCTCTCACGTCCCCGAGTGCAAAGATCTGAGATTCCCTGACCCAACAAAGGCTTGCGAAAAGGACAAGAGAGGCCTTGTGAAGCAGGAGAAGCGGGGGGGTTGTTAATGCACGAGACAACAGAGGGTGCAGTGCGACACACAACCCGGATGTGACACACAAGATGAGCCAGGCTACAACACAAGAGAGACGGGCAGGCACCTGATGTGTGAGTGAGGCTGTGACTTACCTGAGATGACTGACGCTGTTTAACGAATGTGACACACGGACGCTGGTAATTATGTTTGCTGATAACCGCGAGGATGAATGAAACGCGTGGAGACCTACTTGTAATCATATATATATATATATATATATATATATATATATATATATATATATATATATATATATATATATATATATTGCTAATGAACGTGCAGTTTCATAGAGCACATAATGCCCTCCAATGGCAAGGATTCGAACCAAGTGGTTAGCCTACCCATCTACTACACAAATGGTACGGGGTTCGGATCCTGTTGCTGGAGAAGTGATGTATATATATATATATATATATATATATATATATATATATATATATATATATATATATATATATATATATATTTATATATATATATATATATATATATATATATATATATATATATATATATATATATATATATATATATATATATATTAACACACACACACACACACACACACACACACACACACACGAGTTGTTTAAGACGCTACGTATTTTCAAGACCCATGCATAAGAATGAGAGATTAGATGTTTCTTGCGAGAAAGCTCCTCAGGTGTGGTTGAGGCAGATAGAAAAGACAGCGATCCAGGGCAAAGGAGTGACAGTTGACGCCCACTGACGTGCTGGCTCGCTGCGCAGCCGTCAATATCCCCTCCGATACCCAGGCAGGTGTACAGGTGTACCAGTGTATACATACCTCCATGGTCGGCGGCTGCTTACCAACTACTACGCAGAGAGAGAGAGAGAGAGAGAGAGAGAGAGAGAGAGAGAGAGAGAGAGAGAGAGAGAGAGAGAGAGAGAATGTAAATTATCTATATTATTAGACAGGAAATACATTTGAATGGCATTTCGTGGTCAAGTGTCGCCCATGTGTTTCCATAATCCACAGTTTGGGCTAATGTGAACAGTGGAGAACGTTGCCTGCCATAATGTTCTCTGGCTTCTTTACTTCAGATCATCACAAAAATATGTTAGAAGGAGAAGCAGGAATTTATCCCAAGTGTTGACCCCCTGTAGGGACAGTCTTGATCCCTTGCCCAACTTAGTGATTCTCAAACTGATATATGGAATAAATATCAAATAAATATCAGGGGATGGATTTGAGGGGTCACACTTTTTATGATAACTATATTTTTTTTCTGTCCATTTGGCTGGCCATCTGATTGACTGATCGTCTGTGTATTATCATCTATAACTCTACATTCTCTGGTGTTCCGTGGTAAACCCAGGGACAACTGGGCTTTGCACTAAGACATTAATGTGGGATTCTTTTACTGACTGGTTTTTTTTTTAGGTATTTGATATTTCCTGGAGCAGTCCAGAAGTAATCTTTTATCCTATCCCAGTGGAACACCCCATAGAAATAGTAATCAACGTATGATATTCTAATATAGAAGTAATTACGTGTTAAATATCTGTGTTCCTCTGTTGCATAGCTTTGTTGGTCAGACGAATCACATGCGTTTCATTCTGAAAATGTTACCTTGACAGAGGTAAGTGGCTTCAGCCTCCACGTTAACTTAGTTATGTACAGATCTTGTCCACGTATGCATACTCTCATTATAAGAATTTTTGGAGCGTATTTTCCGTGTGGTTTATTATTTCTTTACGAGAACATAACGACGTAATTACGTGGTATTCTTCCCCACAATTGTTCTGTTTTCCAGCTCTTGTGAAAAGCACAAAATCCCTCTGAGTGTATTTGGTGGACTTTACTAAGGATGACAGATGAAAAGTAAATTGTTCTGTCTTTGAATGCTCTGACATTCTGTCATTTGATTTTCTCGTGATGTCAAGTTCTCTTACGATGGACTGATAACAAATGGTAGATGTGTCCCACTTCTGTTATCATTACTTCGAAGAAAGAGATCACATTTGTGGCTGTTTATCATTATATGCATGAGAGGAAGGGAAACACTGATATTGAAAGTGTTCGTATCAATGTGTGTGTGTGCGTATGTATACCACCCAAGGGTCTTTGATCAGTATTACCGCCAAATTCCAAGTCGTTTCTCAAACCAGAAGTCATGGTATACTGGTCCTCTGAAACAGACGCAGTTTCATTACTTATTGGAACCTTTGTTACTTTTGATCGGTAGAGGCTCAGGACCCTCTCGAAGCCCACCTTACAATAAGCAAAAAGTAAATTATATCTATATTAGCTCTACCATAATGCTAGGTATGTTGAATATCTTTTGAAAATGATTTTCATAAGCTGTATAAGCGGCAAGGTGTGCACGAGAACGTGTTTTTTTTTTTTTTATAAGCGTTTTGATAACACCGAGTGATCGTTAGACAGCTGCGCGCCATGCCTGCCTCTTCCTCGCTTATCAACACCATAACAACGATATAGAACTTTATATTAACACCTATAGTACGGTGTTTTATTCTATCGTATGAGTGAACCAGGTCAGCATGCACGTTCACTGAGTAATGTCTCTGAACTTACGAAAGAATGTAGCCACTAGAGCGGCCTCCTGCGTTCTTGATGTGATCATTGCTATTATTTTCAAGTGAAGATTTGTCTTCACGTCTTTTATACCATACACGTCCAATATTACGTCAGCACGTTTTATCACCAGTATTATGCGTGTGTTCAAGAAACGAGGTAGTCAGTTAGTGGGCCTGTAGAACTGTTCCTGAAATTTTCAGCAACTTTTATTAACTTTTATTAATTGAAAATAAATAAATTCTGGGTATTATAGTTTTCTTATAAAGTGGGCAGACTCCTGATTACTTAATATCCAACTCAAACATTCTGAAGATAAAGTTTTATAAAAACACTGGGGTAAGATTTTTTTGGATGAGAAGTGGTTTTCCCATATGATTCTCCCCCATGTTACACAGTGGCAATAATCAAATGTTAGTCAAATACATTATTTTTATGGACCTATGACCCCTAGCAGACTTGAGCCAACCAAAAGTGGGCAGAGCTATGAAGCTAAGGAAAACTGAGAGGTATAAACATGATAACCAAACCAAACCTGACCTAATGTAACACACAGGTTTTAGAATTAACTTATAAAAGCCATGTTCCCTTAATAGTGTCGGACGCTGTTATTTTCACGGTATTAACTTTAGAAATATTTAGTAAGAGTTGTTTGTGATGGTCCACTTGTTGCTTCGAGAATTTTTCAGTAACTTTCAGAGATGTACTCAATTTACTTCGTTTACATAAAAACATAAAACGCAGGAAAAGTATCTCATATAAAAGCTCATATTAAGAAAAATATCCCAACTTCAGTGTAGGTGTCACAGCAAGCCTTACTTACGAAAACCATTGATGTTGTATGGTAGGTAACTTTTAGAGAAAGTTTAGTGAGTGGACTAATTTTGTTCCCCTTTTACGTAAGTGGCTTTGTTGAAATTAAGGGGCATTGCTTTTGTGTCTGTGTACTAGTAACTGCGTGGCAGAATACGAGTACTATATACACCAGGTGAGGGAGATTGTGGAGTGGGAACAACGGAATGCAATACTCTTACTATAGATTTACCAGGAGAGTGAACACCTTTCGAACAGTACTCGAACCAAGAATTCCTGTAGCGCTACAGGTTTTCAAGGGAATGTGTCAACACACAAAGAGGCGAAACTCGTAGATCACAAACTATTGACATTCTTTTAAGTTGGGTAGTAGCAGTCCCTTGTGATACATAGGTTTACTTTTGAAGCAATGATTATTACAAGAACGAACTGAACTACAAAATCAATATGTGTAAAGGTTGCAGTGAAAAAAACGCTATACATTTTTTTTTTTCACAAAACGTATATGCGTAAAAATATATATCAGTTCATTACAAGGTATTAGAGTACAATGAAGGGCACATATTTGAAGAGGTATCGCATTTCTTTTGGACAAGTACTTATGTATTTTTGGTGGTAAGGCACTTGAGGACAAAGATAAGAATAGCCATAAAAACAACTGGTTTAAGGAGATATGAAAACACGTAATATGGAAAATTGTCTTTTACCATACCAGTAAATCCTGAATATATCTTCACATTGAGAACATTGACTTAATGAAAAATATTTGCAATACTTTACAATGTGAAATGTAACAAAGAGAAATCTCCCTTCAATTCATTTATTCATATGATTTTGCCTTTGCCTCGTAACCACTCTAGGCAGTGTTTAAGCCTCATTTAGTCGTGCAAACGACTGGGAAACATAATGGTTGCCTAAGCCAAGCAATTCCTTCTGTTTCCGTAATATCTTACAGTGTACCGAGTCATTATCCATTTTGACAATGTGGTCTGTTGTCTCTGCTACATGTAATTCCTTCATATAAGCCATGTTCAGTATGTGGTGATCATTTGGCCACCTCAGGCAAGAAACATACTCCTTGGTAAACATGCTGCTTCCACCAGTGCGTTCCACTGGAGGCCTTGGCGCATCGGAAATGCCAGAGTAGGTGTAGGTGAAGTCTGAGGTGTGTCAGGGGAAGATAAAAGGTGAAGCTGGAAAGGATATTAGATGAAAAGTATGGGAAATGGAGAGAAAGGGAGTCCTGCGTGAGGGAGAAACGCGAACAGGAGGAAATGACACATACAAGGTAGAAAGCTTACGACATGTTGGTTGGTGAATGTCACAGCAAGGGCCAGTTCAAGAGGAAGGCATGTGGCTGAAAAAGGGTGAGATGGTGGAGTGAGGAGTGATAAGTGGTAGCAAAAGTGTATGTCAACTAGCAGTGCAAGATGGCACAATCAAATGTCCCACTGAAGGGTTGATTCCACGTCTGTACTGGGAAAAGAAACATTATCGTAACTCAAGCTTTCATGCCTTTGTAAACTTGGGTGACAGAAAGCCCATGGTGTAGAGCTGTCTTTCATGTGTTTTATCAACTTTTATTTCAGTAAGACTGACTGGGCATGTATTGACTGTTAAAAAGATCATGTGTTGGGGAATTTACATAATGATTTAGAGCTAGTAAGAGCATGTCACATTTACATCTATCTATAAAGATTGTGCCCAAGTGGAACATAATAGTAGGAACTTACTTGTGCATACATCTTGTATGGAATATCCAGCCTCACTCGCTGGGTTCACAGTGATATCTCGCATGCATCCTCACCCATGCTTGATCACCTCCCATCATTGAGGAGGCAGTGGCCATCCCCTCACTGGGTCTGGGAGAGCTTGGTGAAGGGCCGCTACCAGCTGCCGTGAGGTGCATCATGGTGCTGACTCGTCTCCTTGTTAAACCCTGTAATCAATTTGTATGTTACTCTTTTTAGCACAAGAATATTACATGTTAGATTTTGAAATATATTACATAATGGAGAAACACACTTTGATTAAAGTGATATTAACTTCTGTGAACGACTATATGGTACTCGTATGACGGAAAGCTGCTCGCTCTTTTCTGCAATGAAACGGCTCATTGATCGTTACCAGGTGAGATAAATGTTACTATATAATACGTCACGAGAAATGGTATTATTGATAGTTACAAGGTTAGATAAATGTCACTATATAATAGCTCACGATAAATGGTATTGGAAAATGCCTTATTTACTCATACTGGTCAATAAAAGTCTTATAGTATAACTAACTTTTTTTTAAAGTTCGAAATATCGCTTGAGCTGGTGGGCTGACTGACCTAAATTTATGATCCGGGTTCACGCCGTTTAAAAAAACATCAGCGACCTCCACCCACGCCCTCTTCTTGACCTGTTGACCTGTCGTGGCTGCCTTAAGAATCATTCATTCGTTGTTTTTCGGTGAAAGGAAGTGTACGCTCCTTCCCTTTCATCCTGGTCTTTACATACATGTTGCGACGTTACCAACCTAACCGTACAGAAAAACAAACATCAAAACAAATATTTGCAAGGAAGAAGCTAGACAAACAGATCCACAAGAACAGCTTTACTTTATGGAATGATAACACAGCAGGTGAAAGCGCAACAAGTACATAGTCTTATCCTCCTAACTGTACCGTCACATCTGTTTGGTACCTCCCATCGGAGCAGCGGGACTTCAGAAGTCTATTTCAGTAAGAAGTAAGGAACACAGTGTATAGCTGTGTTTCAAGTTGAAGCAGAGGATGAAATATGTTGCGCAGGAAAGAAACACAACGTGAGAGACGGTATCATGCTATTTATTAGGCTCCATTCACTTCACATGCACAGGATGGCACACCTCCCTCCCGGCGACCGATGGGGAGGGAGCAGTTATGAAGACGTACAATCCCGATGACGAAGGTCGCAGTTTACATCGTCGTGTTCGCTAATAGTCGTGACTATGGATATGGGCATCACCGACATAGTCGTTGACTCTAGGGAACACGACGACGTAAATGCTGCCGTCATCTTGTATACTATCATCAGCGTGGCTCGCCTTCAGTCATTATACAAGTAAAGCAACAGATGAGTCGGTATTAGGAGGGGAGCGTACATGCCAGAACCCAGTGTGTGTAAATAAAGTAAATGAAGGTAAATAAAAGACATTACGCCAGCTCTCACATTGTTTTCCTTTTCTAGTTATAAGTAATTTATCCTCTGGTTTAACTTTGAACTGCTACACGCTTGTGGTCTGTGTTGACATCCGTATTTTATTTAAATTCACTTTTGCCTTGTGAACACCAACGGGAAAAAACGAAAAAATAAAAGAAAATATGCAGCAGCTTGCACGGGGTACCAAAACATATGCATAGATGAAATTGAAAATATGAGAACACGTATTTTTAGTGTTTATATATGTTGTACTTTTGCATCTATAGAGACTAAGATATTTTGCAATTCCTTTTGGATCTGTTTGTCTTGAGTTTCCTTTAAAATTGTTTTGTTTCTGAGTTTATTCTATATTGTTCAGCTGGGAAAGACGCTACACGTAAATAGCGCGCTGGAAGCAGGGAGTGCTCTTCCTCTCACAGAGATACGAAGCGTAATGCTCCTAGACTTGATTAAGGAGAGGGGGAAGACATCATCCAGGACAGATCAACGGCATCTGGGATCTCGGATCACTAGGGGAGGGCGTGGATTAAGGTCGCTGAGGCTTTTAGTAGCATGAACTCTGACCAAGAACGGAGGTCTGCCCAACACCTGAAATGAAGTTTTGACCATGTTAGACGAAGTCTCCTCTGAGGGCTAGCGAGGTAAAGGCAAAATCATGTGAGTACAATAATTTAAGGGATATATCTCCTGGTTACATTTCAAATTGCAGTGTATTGCAAATATTCTTCATGTTAATATTCTCAAGAATTTTTGGCAAGGTAAGTACAAATTTCCATATCACATAATTTCATATTTCCCCAAATGAATGATTTTCATTTTTTCTTTTTTCTTTGAGTGCTTCACCACAAGCACAGAATATCCTCAACTATGTGAGAAAAGTGAGTGCAAGTTAGTGCAGGAGACTTGTGTTCCTTCTTCAGTTATAAGTCATTCGTTATTCTACACATAATAACCTAAGAGCAAGCTTTGATAAAGACCAGATATTGACAGAGTCTCGTCTCAGAGAAAATCCTCATCATGTGTACATCCTGGCCAGTTAACGACGAAATTTGTGACCTTCAGCAAGCAACGCATACACCCATTACAGTGACAGAAATAAATCATGCCTCGCAGGTAAGGTTCTGTATTTGGACCTCATGGACGTTTAAAGACGGGGATGCGTGACGAAGCTTGTAACACCAGGCATTGCTGTAATGCTAGAGAATTCCTGTATTGCCGTGTCCTCATTAGCAGCGTTTAGGAACTGAATATACCCTGGTGCTAAGCGTCCAGTGGTTGGAGAGACACTTTGAAGACGTCTATAATAGTAGGGTGGGACATGTCTGTGCAGTTTCCCAGCGTCATGTTCAAGTTCCATGTAGCAGTGTATCTGACGCAACTAGTAGTTGCACATGTAAAATCCAGAGACCTGGGAACAATTGATTATTTATTTATTATCAGTTAATATCAACTGTAAATATCAGATCTATATTACTATATATATTTGATTAAGTCTAGAGCTGTTTGTGATACATGGTTAGGAGAAAGACCAGAAGATGTAAATATTTATGCACTTAATGTGATGAAATCATTCACAGCTACAGAGTTAACTTTATGTACATGAGGTGTTGGTGAAATACGATATTTTTAAAAAAACATATTTTGCTAAGCAGCTTCAGTTTGCTTTACAACATACTGCATCCTTTTTTATTTTCAAAAACCCTACCTAAGTTAACTTTGAACTGGTGACTCAAATTCTTTCAAACATCAGTTTTACTTCATCATTCAGCATTACTTGACTGGTTATTCTACTCCTCTGTGAACACAACGATCGTCAAATCCTGTCAGAGGCTACGGTTACTTCCTGATGTCTTATTCTGCTCACCTCTTCTGCTGGCTGAGGTTGGTGTATGTTTTCTTATCTTCTGCAGGAGATTGTTGACACGTTCCCTTGATAACCTGTATATATGTACCGCTGCGAGAT
Source organism: Panulirus ornatus (assembly GCF_036320965.1). Lineage (NCBI taxonomy): Eukaryota > Metazoa > Arthropoda > Malacostraca > Decapoda > Palinuridae > Panulirus > Panulirus ornatus. The sequence goes on from NC_092242.1 coordinate 51,715,056, forward strand.
GTGGGCTCGCTCAAGTCTGGCAGGTTTGGTGCAACTCCCAGGTTTAGGTTGGGAGAATTTTTGTGAAAGTGACTTTTTTTTTTTTTACCAGACGTTTTATCTCCTGCAGGTTTTCGTATTCATGAAAAAGAATCATTAATGAGTAATCTCTGAAAGTTTTGGAAATATGTATTACTATTTTTAGATTATTTTTTTTCGGGGTTTACATTACAAATATATTGAGTACGAAATTATTTTTTTTTCAATCGATGTATATTAATGTCAAACCAGTGGGTTAGGTTTGGATTGGCTTGTTTGGGTTGTGTGGTTATTGTGGTGGTTGTACCCCTTCTAGTGTGGTTAAGATTGTTAGGGTGCGGGGTCAAAGGCCCGTAGATATTTATTTGCCCAAACTTTGATTATTGCTACCGTGCGGAGGAGGAAAAAATTCTTTGGGAAAAATCATTTTTCAAGGAAAAATAACCTGACCACGATATTTTCACAGTACTTACCCAGAGAACTTTTGCGATAGATGGTAATTGAATAGGGGTGTGCCGACCAGTTAAGCAAACTAATACCTTTAATTAGTCTCATTTTCGTTAATGAAAGTCATTATCATCTGTAATTAATTGCCGAAAATTCCAGGAACATTTTCTGAAGGTCTACCAAACTGACTCTTATTTCTTGGACTCATGCATACTAGAGTGTTAATGATGCGTGATTACCCGATTTACACAAAACTGAAACATGAGGTAAAAGATGTGAGGATAAATCTACAGTGTGAAACCGCAATATCGGTCTAGACAGAAGGAACACAGACGGCCTTTCAAATAGGGACCTCAATTTCTCTTTAGATCAAGCGTGATAGAGTCAGTCCATGCTTATCTAGTATATCATACGCGTATCTGGTATATACACACGCGGACAAAGAATGAAACATCAAACTAAAGATGTTATTGTAAACATAGTTGTTGAAGTCGTGGTGTTGATGATCGAGGAAAAGACATGTGACTCTGCCTCGCGCTGACGAACTGGGTCACGACTACGAGGCATCAAAGTAGTTATATGAAGGACAAACATTCCCGTTCTTGTGCACAACCTGCTGCTCACACAGATCGGAAAACTTTAAAGATAAAAATATTCAACATTACATTTCAGTTGGAACTCTTTTACAAGTAATTTATTTATTGTTTGTTGTACGTTGTGCTTCGCACGGGCTCTGACTGACCATCAAACACTATACCAAGGTTACAAGTTGCGTATGTTTTAGTATACGAGCATAACATAACATACCAATGGACTAGGAGTATATCCTTAATAGTCCACATCACAACGGACCTTGAACCATCCGTAGGGAGGAGCGGTGGTGACAAACGACCCATGACGAACATATGACCTGACACTGTTGACTTTTGTTTAGTTAGGCGGGAAGCGGTCAACAACCATAGTTCCTGAAGCATTTTATTAAAAATAAGTGATTGATGGTCATGTTGGTTGGGGAGCTGAGACCTCAAAACGACTGGCTAATAGTGATTGGTTAGTTCGAGTGAAATATGTGAGGCAAGTGAAGGATCTTTTGAAGCTTCGAAAGTTCCACTATCACGATATTGTAGCCGCTATATACATCCGTGTCCATGAAATCATCAAAGAGGATTCATCTTCCGTTCTGATATCGTGGGCATAAGTGATGATGATATCGTGCTTCAGCTCTGGCCTGAGGAGGTCGCTGGTGCTAAGTTCATTTCCATGTTTGGAAACGGCGGCAGCAACGAAGGAATCCCTCAAGTTCGGGAAGTTTCGACTCAACGAAGCAATCTCTCAGCTGGTTGGCTAAACAAGGCGCCCAGTAATGCTTTTCATTCCTAACCCTAACCAGTAATACTTTTCATTCCTAACCCTGGCGTTGTTATAAGTGCCAGAAATTCGGTTCTGGTGATGGGCTGATATCACTTTGCCGCCAAATGCCTCGTAAAAAAAAGTTAATATTAGCAAATTTCAATGTTCGCTGATGTTTATAGGGCAGCATACAGGCAAACCGCAAAAGGGAATAATGGTAAACATGGTGTGGTCAACTTTAACGTGGAACTCGTGTGGACGATCATCGGCTTGGAAACATCTCAGTGTGGTACATACCCTTGTTATCCCCAGATACATTTAATGATAACACCAGAGGAAGTGATCACACCCCAGTTTGTCTTTCCGATTCCTGCGGCACTTGCACCAGCCCGTGTCCACGTTAATTTAATTTCAAGAAAGCAGAGACAGTGTGTGTTTTTCCAAGTATGCCGTCATGGATATATCATTGGCACAAAGATAGAAAACGCAACCTAGTCCATCACAGATGCTGCAGACACCACTGTACGTAAGACCTTTACAAAGTTCGTAAAGCATCGAGTTTCTTGGTGGACACCAACTTGCCGAAATGCGCAGCATGAGTGCAATAAGAGACACAAGATTTTCAAAGAGGCCTCACATACCAGCCATATCGCTTACAAACCTATACGTGCCCAGGCATATAGAGTCATCAGACCAACCCAGAGAGACTTCATGTGAGGTTGTGGTTCTACAGTGAACTAGGACATGCAACAGTAACTGCAACAGTGACCGATAACGACCAGAGAACAGACAATCCTGTTGACGGAGCCAATGGCATCACCAGGAAGATTCTCAGATAGTTCGGGCAGTTATGATTAGCGTTTTAGTCGCTACACAGCAGGGGCAAGCTAAGAAATACCGACTCTGTTACAGAAGATGAAAACGAAAGTCATAACACACTATTCACCATGAATGAATTACTTCTGCCCTGATATCTTGTCATATTTCCAGCTCAGGAATCATTGGGATAACTTATGATTTCATTCAGCATCTTAATTAGGCCACCATAACGAAGCTGTTAGCAATTAACAACGATATTTAGACGTCTCGAACATTTCTAAACTCATGATGCTCTGCGCACGTCATCCTGATCCCAAAGGGTTCTGGACGCTTTACGAATGTCAACTCGTTTCGACCCACTGCATTGGCAAGTTGTATGTATATGCACGATCATGGGGTGAAGGTCAGTAAGAGGCTTATTTTCTTATCAGAATAATAAGATTGAATGATCAACATTACGGCTTGCATAATGATCAACATTGCGGCTTGCATAATGATCAAGTGTGGCTTGTGTAATGATCAACAGTGTGGCTTGCGTAATGATCAACATTACGGCTTTCGTAATGATCAACAGTGTGGCTTGCATAATGATCAACATTACGGCTTGCATAATGATCAACAGTGTGGCTTGCATAATGATCGACAGTGTGGCTTGCGTAATGATCAACATTACGGCTTGCATAATGATCAACATTGCGGCTTCCGTAATGATCAACAGTGTGGCTTGCATAATGATCACCATTACGGCTTGCGTAATTATCAACATTGCGGCTTGCATAATGATCAACATTGCGGCTTGCGTAATGATCAACAGTGTGGCTTGCCTAATGATCAACATTACGGCTTGCGTAATTATCAACATTGCGGCTTGCATAATGATCAACATTACGGCTTGCGTAATGATCAGCAGTGTGGCTTGCATAATGATCAACATTACGGCTTGCATAATGATCAACAGTGTGGATTGCGTAATGATCAGCAGTGTGGCTTGCATAATGATCAACATTACGGCTTGCATAATGATCAACATTACGGCTTGCATAATGATCAACATTACGGCTTGCGTTATGATCAACAATGCGGCTTGTGTAATGATCAACAGTGTGGCTTGCGTAATGATCAACATTGCGGCTTGCATAATGATCAACATTGCGGCTTGCATAATGATCAACATTACGGCTTGCGTAATGATCAGCAGTGTGGCTTGCATAATGATCAACATTACGGCTTGCATAATGATCAACAGTGTGGATTGCGTAATGATCAACAGAGTGGCTTGCGTAATAATCAAAAGTATAGCTTGTGTAATGATCAACATGTAGCTTGCGTAATGATCAAGAGTGCGGCTTGCGTAATGATCAACGGTATGGCTTGCATATTTATCAACAGTTTAGCTTGCGTAATGATCAAGAGTGTGGCTTGCGTAATGATCAAAAGTGTGGGTTGCGTAATGATCGAGAGCGTGGCTTGCGTAATGATCAACAGTGTAGCTTGCGTAATGATCAAGAGTGTGGCTTGCGTAATGATCAACGGTATGGCTTGCATATTGATCAACAGTTTAGCTTGCGTAATGATCAAGAGTGTGGCTTGCGTAATGATCAAAAGTGTGGGTTGCGTAATGATCAAGAGCGTGGCTTGCGTAATGATCAAGAGTGTGGCTTGCGTAATGATCAAGAGTGTGGCTTGCGTAATGATCAAGAGTGTGGCTTGCGTAATGATCAACAGTTTAGCTTGCGTAATGATCAACAGTGTGGCTTGCTTACTGATCAACAGTGTGGCTTGCGTAATGATGAACATGTGGCTTGCTTACTGATCAAGAGTGTGGCTTGCGTAATGATCAACATGTGGCTTGCGTAATAATCAACAGTGTGGCTTGCGTAAGCACAGAAGCATAATAGATCAAGGAAGAGAGGCATCATGTTGACACACCCGGACAAAGTGGTACCATAAACACTGACTTAAAACCTTACATTAACAAATGTTGCTCACCAAGATGCCTCCCCTACACCATGGTTTTGTTAATATAAAACACATCATCAGCAACGTAGACGAGCGTGTCAGGGACAAGCCCGTCAGTACACCTGACGTCACCAATAACAGTATGACGTCATCTTACCGGGCCGTGATACCCTTGCTCCGCCCACTTGTTTCCCCAGTGTTTACGTCCGCGGGTCCATAGATGTAAACAACCCGGCTATGGTGATGTGTTGGAAGATAATGAATATTAAGTTTACATTGTTGTCCACTAATTTTGATAGAAATCGAGACACCTGGCGTCAGGTTTATATACTTGTCAACATCGAACGACCCAGCCAAACTACCAGTCAGATCGTCAAACTGCTGGGTCCCCCCCCCCCCCCCCCCCCCCCACCCCCCAGGGTTAGGTCAAGACCGCCAGTCCTTCCCTGACCTCGGGAGAAGGTAGACGCAGGTCACGTACAGTGTAGTGTGGTCTGTGTGTAGTGATAATCATGTTACATATATACGTGATGACATACTACAGTGACAGTGGGTAGTAGACAGTGGTAACACTTAACTAATGTGATCAAGTTATTATCTTGGATTGCTGTAAAGTGCTGCGTAGTGAGAATGTGAACACGGTGACCACATCATGGAATATGATAGTGGAAATGACTTTGTCGGGGAAACAATAAAGAAATGTCAAATGGAGACACGGAAAAACAAAGATGCAATACATTTCACGTGATACAAAGATACACTTTTTTTGGGAGGAAAATCGAGTGGATAAATTGTGTTTGTGAACTAACCTGCATTGTAGAAAATGGTTAAAGCCTCGAGTTTCGTGTGGGTCAGGTCAGGTCAGAGTGATGTGGACCTTGGAAACAGCAGCAGCCCCAGAACTCCTCCCTCACACCTGTACTCACCATGTGACTATACATAACAATGAGAAATGACCCCATGATGTGAACACTGGGAAATGTTTGTAAAAAACTGAGAATTAAGACCAGAAAATAGCAACATTATACAAATTGTTTTTACAATTGGTGAAATGAATGTAAATTGATGGTAAATGGCATTAATACAATATTACCTTTAATATCATATTTGGTGAATATATTATGTTGGGAAAAATGTCGAAAGTGAGAAATCTGCTGCAAGTGTCGACACTTGTGACCGACGGTTGTCACAACCTCACACCAGCTGGACGGCGGAAGGTAAGTGACGTAATTACTTCTTTATCAACTTGTTTGGTGATTATGTTTCAACATTTAAGTGATATGTTCCACAATATTTAATGTTGCAAGTTGTTTAGTTATTATGTTTCCACAATGCTTAATGTTGCAAGTTGTTTAGTTATTCTGTTTCCACAATGTTTAATGTTGCAAGTTGTTTGGTTATTATGTGTTCCACAATGTTTAATGTTGCAAGTTGTTTGGTTATTATGTTTCAACATTTGTAAGTGATATGTTCCACAATGTTTAATGTTGCAATTTGTTTGGTGATTATGTTTCAACATTTGTAAGTTATATGTTCCACAATGTTTAATGTTGCAAGTTGTTTGGTTATTATGTTTCAACATTTGTAAGTGATATTTTCCACAATGTTTAGTGTCAAGTTGTTTAGCGGGTAGTGTTACTGTTCTGGACATCAAGCGAATTTTGTTAGGTTTGATTGAAATTGTTTTTTTGATCGTTTTCGATGTCTTGAACGATTCTAACCTTCGATTGCCGTCGCAACCCGATGGATGTCTGACCCAGTATAGTTACTGGGACGATATTACTGACGTTTCTGCACATCAAGGGAATTAGGTCAGGTTAGGTGGGATGTCTTAAAGTGTAATTTTACCGTTTAATGATCATGTTTCCGTAATTATAGGTTATATGCTGTGCGCTGCGTGGCGATTATATTTCAACAATTATGGGTTATTTCATGTTGCACTCTGTTTGGTAATTATGTTTCAACAGTTATAGGTGGAATGCTGCAGACTATCTGATTATCATGACCTAACAGTTATATGTTAAATACAGAACACTCATTAGTGACCATCTTGGATCAGTTGTAGGTTATATATTGCACGCGCTGGCAATTTTACTCGGTAATTATAGGTGCCTATAACTCGATAATTATAGGATGTATATTGCACACACTGGCAATTATACTCGGTGATTATAGGTTACGTATCAGTAATTATGGGTTACGTATCGGTAATTATGGGTTATGTATCGGTAATTATAAGTTACATATCGGTAATTATAGGTTATGTATCGGTAATTATAGATTACGTACTGTACCCTGTGTGGCGACTATAACTCGATGATTATAGGTTGTAGTGTGTTGCATCCTATTGAGCGATTATGACTAATTATTGGTTGTATGCTGCATGTTGTTAGAGGATCATGTTCCAGCAGTTGTAGGTGCTATGTTGAACGTTTTTGATTCATGTGAAATTTGTGTCGTCCTCGAGTATATAACACCTGTCTCTTGGTCTTATCCAGATCTTTCATAACAATACGAAGAGGATGTTCCCTCTGAGGCTCAGTCCTCTGTTCTGACGTATATATATATATATATATATATATATATATATATATATATATATATATATATATATATATGCATATGATCAGCAACATATCTTCAGTAGGAAGAGGTTTACAAGCGCCAGTTATTTTCTCACCTCGTTTATTCAATATTCATGACATTAAGTGAATGCTAATCTCATCATCAGAATCTGAATTAAAAGTATAATATATTAGCTGACTGAATATATTGAAATGAATTATGTATACAATTCAAATGAATATATATATATATATATATATATATATATATATATATATATATATATATATATATATATATATATATTTTTTTTTTTTTTTTTTTTTTGCTTTGTCGCTGTCTCCCGCGTTTGCGAGGTAGCGCAAGGAAACAGACGAAAGAAATAGCCCAACCCACCCCCATACACATGTATATACATACGTCCACACACGCAAATATACATACCTACACAGCTTTCCATGGTTTACCCCAGACGCTTCACATGCCTTGATTCAATCCACTGACAGCACGTCAACCCCGGTATACCACATCGCTCCAATTCACTCTATTCTTTGCCCTCCTTTCACCCTCCTGCATGTTCAGGCCCCGATCACACAAAATCTTTTTTACTCCATCTTTCCACCTCCAATTTGGTCTCCCACTTCTCCTCGTTCCCTCCACCTCCGACACATATATCCTCTTGGTCAATCTTTCCTCACTCATTCTCTCCATGTGCCCAAACCATTTCAAAACACCCTCTTCTGCTCTCTCAACCACGTTCTTTTTATTTCCACACATCTCTCTTACCCTTACGTTACTTACTCGATCAAACCACCTCACACCACACATTGTCCTCAAACATCTCATTTCCAGCACATCCATCCTCCTGCGCACAACTCTATCCATAGCCCACGCCTCGCAACCATACAACATTGTTGGAACCACTATTCCTTCAAACATACCCATTTTTGCTTTCCGAGATAATGTTCTCGACTTCCACACATTCTTCAAGGCTCCCAGGATTTTCTCCCCCTCCCCCACCCTATGATCCACTTCCGCTTCCATGGTTCCATCCGCTGCCAGATCCACTCCCAGATATCTAAAACACTTTACTTCCTCCAGTTTTTCTCCATTCAAACTTACCTCCCAACTGACTTGACCCTCAACCCTACTGTACCTAATAACCTTGCTCTTATTCACATTTACTCTTAACTTTCTTCTTTCACACACTTTACCAAACTCAATCACCAGCCTCTGCAGTTTCTCACATGAATCAGCCACCAGCGCTGTATCATCAGCGAACAACAACTGACTCACTTCCCAAGCTCTCTCATCCACAACAGACTTCATACTTGCCCATCTTTCCAAAACTCTTGCATTCACCTCCCTAACAACCCCATCCATAAACAAATTAAACAACCATGGAGACATCACACACCCATGCCGCAAACCTACATTCACTGAGAACCAATCACTTTCCTCTCTTCCTACACGTACACATGCCTTACATCCTCGATAAAAACTTTTCACTGCTTCTAACAACTTTCCTCCCACACCATATATTCTTAATACCTTCCACAGAGCATCTCTATCAACTCTATCATATGCCTTCTCCAGATCCATAAATGCTACATACAAATCCATTTGCTTTTCTAAGTATTTCTCACATACATTCTTCAAAGCAAACACCTGATCCACACATCCTCTACCACTTCTGAAACCACACTGCTCTTCCCCAAACTGATGCTCTGTACATGCCTTCACCCTCTCAATCAATACCCTCCCATATAATTTACCAGGAATACTCAACAAACTTATACCTCTGTAATTTGAGCACTCACTCTTATCCCCTTTGCCTTTGTACAATGGCACTATGCACGCATTCCGCCAATCCTCAGGCACCTCATCATGAGTCATACATACATTAGATAACCATACCAACCAGTCAGTAATACAGTCACCCCCTTTTTTAATAAATTCCACTGCAATACCATCCAAACCTGCTGCCTTGCCGGCTTTCATCTTCCGCAAAGCTTTTACTACCTCTTCTCTGTTTACCAAATCATTTTCCCTAACCCTCTCACTTTGCACACCACCTCGACCAAAACACCCTATATCTGCCACTCTATCACCAAACACATTCAACAAACCTTCAAAATACGCACTCTATCTCCTCCTCACATCACCACTACTTGTTATCACCTCCCCATTTGCGCCCTTCACTGAAGTTCCCATTTGCTCCCTTGTCTTACGCACTTTATTTACATCCTTCCAGAACATCTTTTTATTCTCCCTAAAATTTAATGATACTCTCTCACCCCAACTCTCATTTACCCTTTTTTTCACCTCTTGCACCTTTCTCTTGACCTCCTGTCTCTTTCTTTTATACATCTCCCACTCAATTGCATTTTTTCCCTGCAAAAATCGTCCAAATGCCTCTCTCTTCTCTTTCACTAATAATCTTACTTCTTCATCCCACCACTCACTACCTTTTCTAATCAACCCACCTCCCACTCTTCTCATGCCACAAGCATCTTTTGCGCAATCCATCACTGCTTCCCTAAATACATCCCATTCCTCCCCCACTCCCCTTACTTCCATTGTTCTCACCTATTTCCATTCTGTACTCAGTCTCTCCTGGTACTTCCTCACACAAGTCTCCTTCCCAAGCTCACTTACTCTCACCACCCTCTTCACTCCAACATTCACTCTTCTTTTCTGAAAACCCACACAAATCTTTACCTTAGCCTCCACAAGATAATGATCAGACATCCCTCCAGTTGCACCTCTTAGCACATTAACATCCAAAAGTCTCTCTTTCGCGCGCCTGTCAATGAACACGTAATCCAATAACGCTCTCTGGCCATCTCTCCTACTTACATACGTATACTTATGTATATCTCGCTTTTTAAACCAGGTATTCCCAATTACCAGTCCTTTTTCAGCACATAAATCTACAAGCTCTTCACCATTTCCATTTACAACACTGAACACCCCATGTATACCAATTGTTCCCTCAACTGCCACATTACTTACCTTTGCATTCAAATCACCCATCACTATAACCCGGCCTTGTGCATCAAAACCACTGACACACTCATTCAGCTGCTCCCAAAACACCTGCCTCTCATGATCTTTCTTCTCATGCCCAGGTGCATATGCACCAATAATCACCCATCTCTCTCCATCAACTTTCAGTTTTACCCATATTAATCGAGAATTTACTTTCTTACATTCTATCACATACTCCCACAACTCCTGTTTCAGGAGTACTGCTACTCCTTCCCTTGCTCTTGTCCTCTCACTAACCCCTGACTTTACTCCCAAGACATTCCTAAACCACTCTTCCCCTTTACCCTTGAGCTTCGTTTCACTCAGAGCCAAAACATCCAGGTTCCTTTCCTCAAAGATACTACCTATCTCTCCTTTTTTCACATCTTGGTTACATCCACACACATTTAGACACCCCAGTCTGAGCCTTCGAGGAGGATGAGCACTCCCCGCGTGACTCCTTCTGTTTCCCATTTTAGAAAGTTAAAAAATACAAGGAGGGGAGGATTTCTGGCCCCCCGCTCCCGTCCCCTCTAGTCGCCTTCTACGACACGCGAGGAATGCGTGGGAAGTATTCTTTCACCCCTATCCCCAGGGATAATATATATATAAATATATATATATATATATATATATATATATATATATATATATATATATATATATATATATATATATACACATACATACGCACATATACAAACACACACACATATACATATATATACATATGAAAAATGTAAGAAATAATGTAGAAAACTGAAACTTCTAGCTTGAAATGAAATGAAAAAATGAATGTCACATAATGGTTCAACCTCTGGCTATGGAAAAGGGAAATGTATAATTTATTTACACAAACGTCAATAGTAGTTTTCATCAATTTAACCACTGTATCATACTGTCTGGTCCACTTCTCTTATCATGAAACAGGAATATTGGCTTATGATGTTTCTCAATTTTCTTCATTACACAAAGTACAACCATATCTTGGATACATAAGGGTAGGTAGTTGGTCATCCGCCATAATAAAGCCTTGAGAGACCAAAAATTTATATGGACCTCAACTTTTCCAGTACATTTATGAAAAACACCTTTTTGCGTTCCATCTCTATCACTTTGAAAACAAAAAAAGAATAAGCTTCAATGTCTAAGCTACATTTTTTCCAGTTTCACTATTTTCTTGTCAGAGAACCATGTATAAAAACTATCACTCCAGTAACACAACTATAAACATTTACTTCCCCTTTAAAAAAGTTCTGGGGAAGTCTTGTCTCGATACACTGCGGGACACTCTACCACCTGGCGAGGTTTGTGTTGCAATGGTTCTTGATTCACAAACGTAGTAGCATCATTGGTGGGCGGAAGAACATATATATATATATATATATATATATATATATATATATATATATATATATATATATATATTTTTTTTTTTTTTTTTTTTTTATACTTTGTCGCTGTCTCCCGCGTTTGCGAGGTAGCGCAAGGAAACAGACGAAAGAAATGGCCCAACCCCCCCCATACACATGTACATACACACGTCCACACACGCAAATATACATACCTACACAGCTTTCCATGGTTTACCCCAGACGCTTCACATGCCTTGATTCAATCCACTGACAGCACGTCAACCCCTGTATACCACATCGCTCCAATTCACTCTATTCCTTGCCCTCCTTTCACCCTCCTGCATGTTCAGGCCCCGATCACACAAAATCCTTTTCACTCCATCTTTCCACCTCCAATTTGGTCTCCCACTTCTCCTCGTTCCCTCCACCTCCGACACATATATCCTCTTGGTCAATCTTTCCTCACTCATTCTCTCCATGTGCCCAAACCATTTCAAAACACCCTCTTCTGCTCTCTCAACCACGCTCTTTTTATTTCCACACATCTCTCTTACCCTTACGTTACTTACTCGATCAAACCACCTCACACCACACATTGTCCTCAAACATCTCATTTCCAGCACATCCATCCTCCTGCGCACAACTCTATCCATAGCCCACGCCTCGCAACCATACAACATTGTTGGAACTACTATTCCTTCAAACATACCCATTTTTGCTTTCCGGGATAATGTTCTCGACTTCCACACATTTTTCAAGGCTCCCAAAATTTTCGCCCCCTCCCCCACCCTATGATCCACTTCCGCTTCCATGGTTCCATCCGCTGACAGATCCACTCCCAGATATCTAAAACACTTCACTTCCTCCAGCCTCTCACCATTCAAACTCACCTCCCAATTGACTTGACCCTCAACCCTACTGTACCTAATAACCTTGCTCTTATTGACATTTACTCTTAACTTTCTTCTTCCACACACTTTACCAAACTCCGTCACCAGCTTCTGCAGTTTCTCACATGAATCCGCCACCAGCGCTGTATCATCAGCGAACAACAACTGACTCACTTCCCAAGCTCTCTCATCCCCAACAGACTTCATACTTGCCCCTCTTTCCAAAACTCTTGCATTTACCTCCCTAACAATCCCATCCATAAACAAATTAAACAACCATGGAGACATCACACACCCCTGCCGCAAACCTACATTCACTGAGAACCAATCACTTTCCTCTCTTCCTACACGTACACATGCCTTACATCCTCGATAAAAACTTTTCACTGCTTCTAACAACTTGCCTCCCACACCATATATTCTTAATACCTTCCACAGAGCATCTCTATCAACTCTATCATATGCCTTCTCCAGATCCATAAATGCTACATACAAATCCATTTGCTTTTCTAAGTATTTCTCACATACATTCTTCAAAGCAAACACCTGATCCACACATCCTCTACCACTTCTGAAACCACACTGCTCTTCCCCAATCTGATGCTCTGTACATGCCTTCACCCTCTCAATCAATACCCTCCCATATAATTTACCAGGAATACTCAACAAACTTATACCTCTGTAATTTGAGCACTCACTCTTATCCCCTTTGCCTTTGTACAATGGCACTATGCAAGCATTCCGCCAATCCTCAGGCACCTCACCATGAGTCATACATACATTAAATAACCTTACCAACCAGTCAACAATACAGTCACCCCCTTTTTTAATAGATTCCACTGCAATACCATCCAAACCTGCTGCCTTGCCGGCTTTCATCTTCCGCAAAGCTTTTACTACCTCTTCTCTGTTTACCAAATCATTTTCCCTAACCCTCTCACTTTGCACACCACCTCGACCCAAACACCCTATATCTGCCACTCTGTCATCAGACACATTCAACAAACCTTCAAAATACTCATTCCATCTCCTTCTCACATCACCACTACTTGTTATCACCTCCCCATTTACGCCCTTTACTGAAGTTCCCATTTGCTCCCTTGTCTTACGCACCCTATTTACCTCCTTCCAGAACATCTTTTTATTCTCCCTAAAATTTACTGATAGTCTCTCACCCCAACTCTCATTTACCCTTTTTTTCACCTCTTGCACCTTTCTCTTGACCTCCTGTCTCTTTCTTTTATACTTCTCCCACTCAATTGCATTTTTTCCCTGCAAAAATCGTCCAAATGCCTCTCTCTTCTCTTTCACTAATACTCTTACTTCTTCATCCCACCACTCACTACCCTTTCTAAACAGCCCACCTCCCACTCTTCTCATGCCACAAGCATCTTTTGCGCAATCCATCACTGATTCCCTAAATACATCCCATTCCTCCCCCACTCCCCTTACTTCCATTGTTCTCACCTTTTTCCATTCTGTACACAGTCTCTCCTGATACTTCTTCACACAGGTCTCCTTCCCAAGCTCACTTACTCTCACCACCTTCTTCACCCCAACATTCACTCTTCTTTTCTGAAAACCCATACTAATCTTCACCTTAGCCTCCACAAGATAATGATCAGACATCCCTCCAGTTGCACCTCTCAGCACATTGACATCCAAAAGTCTCTCTTTCGCACGCCTGTCCATTAACACGTAATCCAATAACGCTCTCTGGCCATCTCTCCTACTTACATAAGTATACTTATGTATATCTCGCTTTTTAAACCAGGTATTCCCAATCATCAGTCCTTTTTCAGCACATAAATCTACAAGCTCTTCACCATTTCCATTTACAACACTGAACACCCCATGCATACCAATTATTCCCTCAACTGCCACATTACTCACCTTTGCATTCAAATCACCCATCACTATAACCCGGTCTCGTGCATCAAAACCGCTAACACACTCATTTAGCTGCTCCCAAAACACTTGCCTCTCATGATCTTTCTTCTCATGCCCAGGTGCATATGCACCAATAATCACCCACCTCTCTCCATCAACTTTCAATTTTACCCATATTAATCGAGAATTTACTTTCTTACATTCTATGACATACTCCCACAACTCCTGTTTCAGGAGTATTGCTACTCCTTCCCTTGCTCTTGTCCTCTCACTAACCCCTGACTTCACTCCCCAGACATTTCCAAACCACTCTTCCCCTTTACCCTTGAGCTTCGTTTCACTCAGAGCCAAAACATCCAGGTTCCTTTCCTCAAACATACTACCTATCTCTCCTTTTTTCACATCTTGGTTACATCCACACACATTTAGGCACCCCACTCTGAGCCTTCGAGGAGGATGAGCACTCCCCGCGTGACTCCTTCTTCTGTTTCCCATTTTAGAAAGTTAATACAAGGAGGGGAGGATTTCTGGCCCCCCGCTCCCGTCCCCTCTAGTCGCTTTCTACGACACGCGAGGAATACGTGGGAAGTATTCTTTCACCCCTATCCCCAGGGATAATATACATATATAAACACACACACACACACACACACACACACGCACACACACACACACACATACATATATATACATATGAAAAATGTAAGAAACAATTTAGAAAACAAACTTTTAGCTTGAAATGAATGAAAAATGAACGTCACATAATGGTTCAACCTCTGGTTATGGAAAAGGAAATGTACAATTTATTCACACAAACGTCAATAGCAGTTCTCATCAATTTCACCACTGAATCAATAAGCTTCAATGTCTAAGCTACATTTTTCTCCAACTTCACTATTTTCTTGTCAAAACACCATGCATGAAAACTATCACTCCAGTAACACAACTGTAAACATTTACTTCCCCTTTAAAAAGTTCTGGGGAAGTCTGTCTCGATACACTGCGGCGAGGCGACGCGACGCTGACACAATCACTGTCACAATATCACTTCTGCCTCCTTCCAAGCGTTGTTTCAGGGAATAATTCCGGGTTGCTGAAGACGTTGCGGCAGCCTTCCCCCGTTCTGGCCGGCCGGACCCCAGCAGAGACAGACATCGGTGTATGACGCACAACAGTTTCAAAAAATGCATCACTTTTTCCCATTTTTCTCAGATTATTCAGGCACTGCAGATACTTCTGAAGGCTAGATCGTCCGGAAGCCATTAATCATCACTATTTTCAGACTCGTTGTTGATGTAGAAGGTGAGGTTTGGGGCAGGCCTGGTGCCGTGGGACGTACAGCTGACGGTGATCAGCTGCTGAAGCTTGTAAGGTCCAACTCCATCTTTGATAATCCTGGGTTCAGCATCTGGCAAATCCTTCTGTTGGAGAAATATATATATATATATATATATATATATATATATATATATATATATATATATATATAAATCACAATACAAAGTCATGGAATTAAAGTGGAGATATTTCTTTAAAAAAAGTAATTCATGACTCCAAATTTATTTTATAACAAAACAATATGATGATTAAGTCTATTTCTGATCATATAAATAAAGTGCGTAGGACAAGGGAGCAAATGGGAACTTCAGTGAAGGGGGCTAATGGGGAGGTGATAACGAGAAGTGGTGATGTGAGAAGGAGATGGAATGAGTATTTTGAAGGTTTGTTGAATGTGTTTGATGATAGAGTGGCAGATATAGGGTGTTTTGGTCGAGGTGATATGCAAAGTGAGAGGGCTAGGGAAAATGATTTGGTAAACAGAGAAGAGGTAGTAAAAGCTTTGCGGAAAATGAAAGCCGGCAAGGCAGCGGGTTTGGATGGTATTGCAGTGGAATTTATTAAAAAAAGAGGGTGACTGTATTGTTGACTGTTTGGTAAGGTTATTTAATGTATGTATGACTCATGGTGAGGTGCCTGAGGATTGGCGGAATGCTTGCATAGTGCCATTGTACAAAGGCAAAGAGGATAAGAGTGAGTGCTCAAATTACAGAGGTATAAGTTTGTTGCGTATTCCTGGTAAATTATGTGGTAGGGTTTTGATTGAGAGGGTGAAGGCATGTACAGAACATCAGAGTGGGGAAGAGCAGTGTGGTTTCAGAAGTGGTAGAGGATGTGTGGATCAGGTGTTTGCTTTGAAGAATGTATGTGAGAAATACTTAGAAAAACAAATGGATTAGTATGTAGCATTTATGGATCTGGAGAAGGCATATAATAGAGTTGATAGAGATGCTCTGTGGAAGGTATTAAGAATATATGGTGTGGGAGGCAAGTTGTTAGAAGCAGTGAAAAGTTTTTATCGAGGATGTAAGGCATGTGTACGTGTAGGAAGGGAGGAAAGTGTTTGGTTCTCATTGAATGAAGGCTTGCGGCAGGAGTGTGTGATGTCTCCATGGTTGTTTAATTTGTTTATGGATGGGGTTGTTAGGGAGGTGAATGCAAGAGTTTTGGAAAGAGGGGCAAGTATGCAGTCTGTTGTGGATGAGAGAGCTTGGGAAGTGAGTCGGTTTTTGTTCGCTGATGATACAGCGCTGGTGGCTGATTCATGTGAGAAACTGCAGAAGCTGGTGACTGAGTTTGGTAAAGTGTGTGAAAGAAGAAAGTTGAGAGTAAATGTGAATAAGAGGAAGGTTATTAGGTACAGTAGGGTTGAGGGTCAAGTCAATTGGGAGGTAAGTTTGAATGGAGAAAAACTGGAGGAAGTGAAGTGTTTTAGATATTTGGGAGTGGATTTGGTAGCGGATGGAACCATGGAAGCGGAAGTGAATCATAGGGTGGGGGAGGGGGCGAAAATTCTGGGAGCCTTGAAGAATGTGTGGAAGTCGAGAACATTATCTCCGAAAACAAAAATGGTTATGTTTGAAGGAATAGTGGTTCCAACTATGTTGTATGGTTGCGAGGCATGGGCTATGGATAGAGTTGTGCGCAGGAGTGTGGATGTGCTGGAAATGAGATGTTTGAGGACAATATGTGGTGAGAGGTGGTTTGATCGAGTAAGTAACGTAAGGGTAAGAGAGATGTGTGGTAATAAAAAGAGTGTGGTTGAGAGAGCAGAAGAGGGTGTTTTGAAATGGTTTGGTCACATGGAGAGAATGAGTGAGGAAAGATTGACCAAGAGGAAATATGTGTCAAAGGTGGAGGGAAGGAGGAGAAGTGGGAGACCAAATTGGAGGTGGATAGGTGGAGTGTAAAAGATTTTGAGTGATCGGGGCCTGAACATGCAGGAGGGTGAAAGGCGTGCAAGGAATAGAGTGAATTGGAACGATGTGGTATACCGGGGTCGACGTGATGTCAATGGATTGAACCAGGGCATGTGAGGCGTCTGGGGTAAACCATGGAGAGTTGTTTGGGGCCCGGATGTGGAAAGGGAGCTGTGGTTTCGGTGCACTATTACATGACAGCTAGAGACTGAGTGTGAACGAATGTGGCCTTTGTTGTCTTTTCCTAGCGCTACCTCGCACACATGATGGGGGAGGGGGTTGTTATTCCATGTGTGGCGAGGTGGCGATGGGAATGAATAAAGGCAGCAAGTATTAATTATGTACATGTGTATATATGTATATGTATGTGTGTGTATATATATGTATACATTGAGCTGTATAGGTATGTATATTTGCATGTGTGGACGTGTATGTATATACATGTGTATGTGGGTGCGTTGGGCCATTCTTTCGTCTGTTTCCTTGCGCTACCTTGCTAACGCGGGAGACAGCGAAAAAGCAAAATATGAGTTTGGTAAAGTGTGTGGAAGAAGAAAGTTAAGAGTAAATGTGAATAAGAGCAAGGTTATTAGGTACAGTAGGGTTGAGGGTCAAGTCAATTGGGAGGTGAGTTTGAATGGAGAAAAACTGGAGGAAGTGAAGTGTTTTAGATATCTGGGAGTGGATCTGGCAGCGGATGGAACCATGGAAGCGGAAGTGGATCATAGGGTGGGGGAGGGGGCGAAAATTCTGGGGGCCTTGAAGAATGTGTGGAAGTCGAGAACATTATCTCGGAAAGCAAAAATGGGTATGTTTGATGGAGTGAAAAAGATTCTGTGTGATCGGGGCCTGAACTTGCAGGAGGGTGAAAGGAGGGCAAGGAATAGAGTGAATTGGAGCGATGTGGTATACCGGGGTTGACGTGCTGTCAGTGGATTGAATCAGGGCATGTGAAGCGTCTGGGGTAAACCATGGAAAGCTGTGTAGGTGTGTATATTTGCGTGTGTGGACGTATGTATATACATGTGTATGGGGGGGGTTGGGCCATTTCTTTCGTCTGTTTCCTTGCGCTACCTCGCAAACGCGGGAGACAGCGACAAAGTATAATAAAAAATATAAAATATATATATATATATATATATATATATATATATATATATATATATATATATATATATATGTAAAGCTGTGTAGGTATGTATATTTTGCGTGTGTGGACGTATGTATATACATGTGTATGGGGGTGGGTTGGGCCATTTCTTTCGTCTGTTTCCTTGCGCTACCTCGCAAACGCGGGAGACAGCGACAAAGCAAAAAAAAAAAAAAGAAAATATATATATATATATATATATATATATATATATATATATATATATATATATATATATATATACATATATATATATATGAAAAAGAAAATAAAGAAAATGAATCTTGAGCACTAGACGGTATGCTCTACATATATCGACTTTGATTTGAATTTACTTCGTACCTAAAGGGAATATAATAGATAGTTATTGCGCAGTCCTGTATAAGTAGGTTTGTGTATACAGATGAGTGAAACCTGTTAATTTGTCGTGAAACTGAAATATCAAGAAACTTCAGATAACTATTAGATTTCTTTTGGATTCAAATAAGTTGGAACAGCCTCCTTACATTTTCTTGCGTATGGTGTATCATCACACACTGACTCTCAGTTAAATAATCAGAGTTTGTCAGCTGTTACATCTAACTGCAGACGCTGTGAAGATCCACTCATTGAAGAGGATTGTACAGTTATTTGTAGATATGCTAATGAAGTTGAACTTAGACTTATTGAATCTATGTTAACAGTGCATAAAACAGCGATCATAAGAGATGACTCATACTTTGCAGAATTACATATTAACTGTTGTTGCCTTAGTCTGATATGATATGCTTTCTGGGATTTTCACATTTTTAATTTTTTCTTTAAATAGAAATCTTTTTAATCTTTATTATCTTGTACTTGAGCATATTTGTTTTAAACAATGAGGTGAATTGTAGATGTGATTTGTCTTGACGTATTCAATCAGGTAATTGAATAGATATGTAATTGCATATTCTGATGATGAGATGAGCATTTCTCGAAATGTTAAGGATTAAAAGATTGATTGATTTATGTAAGCTGCAGTTCATCCAAGTCCTCCAGCTTTAAAAACTTACACATAGAAAACTGACGATAAGAATGAGTGCAGTGGATCGCATCTCACTGGGAAAGTGTAGAGGAGTTAATATCGGCACTGAGGACACGTGGACACTTCCAATCAGCGGGGTTTACTGATTACTAGATTGATGACGGAGAGAGAGAGAGAGAGAGAGAGAGAGAGAGAGAGAGAGAGAGAGAGAGAGAGAGAGAGAGAGATCTTTGTAGAGTCTCACATGCAAGTCAATAAGGCGTTTGTGGAATGCTTTAAGTTGAGGCAGGACGGTAGGTGGTGTCAAGGTGAGGGAGTCACTGGCAGGCAGATGGTGTCAAGGTGAGGGAGTCACTGGCAGGCAGATGGTGTCAAGGTGACGGAGTCACTGGCAGGCAGATGGTGTCGAGATGAGAGGTAATAGCGTTGCTTCATAATGAAGGAATCCGTCGATCCAGGGAAAGGAGAGAGTGCATTTGTTCAATTATTTTTTCCCCAGTTTTCATCGTACTAACTGGTTCGTGATCGACTCAGGTCCTGTATTTCGCTCTTATAGGATTATTTTTTTTTTTTTGGAGTAAATTACGCTTATTAATTTCTAGCTGAGGTCATTGTAGATATATCATTGTTGCTACAGCTGAGGGTCTGGTCTTGTTGGTACATTAGACTCTTACCGATGGTTGTGATCTGTGGTGTGTCAGCTGGATTTAATCTTACGGTTCTCTCTGGCAGGCCTCCATGATGACGCTGATGTAGTTATCCAATTTAGTTTCCAGTGTCACCCACGTTCAGTACTTCAGTCACGGAGGCCTGAACATTTCCTTGTCCAGTGGCAACACATTGCGAGAATCGGGAACTGACCTGCGCGTATATCTTAACATCTGCTCCCAGAGGCTGGGTCATCGTGGTTATGGCTGGGCGTACAACTGATGTGTGGGATGTGAGGTGCTGCCACCGGTGGGTGGCATTGCCTGGGGATGGTCAGTACTGGTCAGCCATGATGGAGTGGAGGTCTAGACTCGAGAGTATCCTGACCGTGTGTGGTATTGCTCATGACGTGTGGTTAATGCTGTTGTCCCTGCTTCTCACAGTTACATTCCCTGGCTGACAATAATCTAAGGTTATATGAAGAAGGTTAACCAGTATTTACAAGTGTATCTGATCATGAATTATATAGGTAACAGTCACGCACGGTTGTACTACCGTCCCAATTGCTGATCTAACTTTGTGTCTCGTTAGAAGTGAGTGGCTAGGCTAGCCACAGCACCTTCATACATGCAGCATACATACATCTTCCGCGTTCTTACCTTTCCTTTCCATCCGATTTTTTTCCTCTTTATAAACAGCTGAACACAAACCTGGAGGGATGAGCAACTGTAGGGACCACAATCCTCGGTCTGCTGGGATGCAAAGAATTTCTTAATACATTTGCCACCGTGATAGACCTGACTGTTCCTCCACTCATCTCAATAACATTCCCAGTCGTTCTAATGGAACGCTTCTCTTGTGGTATTTTACTTCTCGTGGTGATTCAGCTGTTGTTCTGACGGTAATATGGCCGTCTCTCCTAATGACTAAAACTCTCTTCGGGTTTCATTTCTCATCTAATTCCATCTTAAATGACTCCATCATGCCCCTTCCTGTCAGTTCTATGTTCCTCCTTACAGTCTATTTTCGTGAAGTCCAGACAACACCTCTATTTCAGAAGACACAAAACGTATGGAGCAGAAGGAGTCCATCCACGTGTTCTGAAGTAATGTCTTGGTGAACTTCTACCCACTCACGTTCTTCTATTTCACTTTCCATCGTCTCTGAAAGACTTTAGTGTATCTCACGTTGTAGCCCGGTGTATCAAAAGCTTTTGACACAGGTTGCGGCGCCAGGATCTTCCTTCTGGACTCTCCTCCGAGGTTATGTAATTATCATCCTGTACTTGTTGACTAGTCAACATTTCCCTTTTCTTCTGTCATTATTGAGTTGTACCTCAAGGCTTCGTCCTGGTCTCGTACACTCTTTTTATTTTCCTTATTGTGAACGTTTTCTTGTTTTCTTCAGGTAACTAAATGCTCATATACGGTGATGGCTCAACGCTGCATCCTTTTTCTTTTAGATTTATATTCCCTGTTATTACTATTTGTCTTTTTTTTGCGGAAAGAAAGTCTTACACTCGTGAAGTCCAGTCTCTTAACCACACACACACACACACACACACACACACACACACACACACACACACACACACACACACACACACACACTTACACAAAACACACACACACACACACACACACACACACACACACACACACACACACACACACACACTAGCTTATGTCTATAGTGAGGTTAAAGGAAAATTTGAATTCACTCTGTGTTGGCTTAAAGTCGATATTCCCAGAGACGGAGCTCGAATGAATAGCTTGGCGTCTGTGTATAAAACTACTGACGTAAAACCTCTGCGTAACGCTATGGTAATTATTCAGGGGATGTGCCTTATCACTCACATTTTTAGTGTGATATAAAGGCTGATTAATTTGATCTTGTAGTTTTCTTGCGTAACAAACACACAGTAATAGAATCCAGTTCTGTTTTACCTTTAGTTCTGTGTTCATCATATACGTGTAAGAGGAACACACGATATCAGCATCAGGATTCAGTCGTACATACACTAAGTTTATATCGTCCAGGATGAGGGGCAGAACCATTAAGCTTTGCACAACGTTCCATAGTTTATCATGATGCTTCATTCTGCATTCCAGAACTGGTCTGTTGTATGGTATGTACGTCACCCTCAATTCGTCATCCTTCTCATTCTACCCGAAAAAAAAAATAATGTTTCCTTTGTTTCAGTCACAGCGTCTCTCCACACTGCTGGGTTATAACATGTACCGTCGAAGGCTTAATCGTGTATGTTGATGGCTGTTTTATTTTTCTCTGTTTTCGTTGACTGACCCTAATGCTTTCTAAGTCCGTTATTTAGTGGAAATATATTGTGACAATTGATAGATGTCAATAATCTCTATGATTACTTCGTTATACTTGAATAAGATGATTACGTCTCGTATACCACTTTGTGAGTGTGTGTGTGTACAAGGAACTTAGTACAGCTGATGAAGCTTAGTAATACATGAAAAAATATGTCGAATGTATGCAACCAATTACTTCACCGATAGAGGCGACACATAAGGCTTCTCTCTGTGTCACAGTAATGCAGCATATACCAGGACTGATAACACTCCCGCTCTAATGTAACCAGTATTGCAACCACTGTGCGGTAACCAACCGATATTACGTAATAATAAACATTTACTGCCGGATGAGGTGGCCATTGTCGACGATAATGAGGATAATATCACTATTAACACAATTAGAGTATAATATCCGGAGCAATTGGAAGAAAACAATATGTTGTGCCTTTACATAGCTGCAGCGACACTCCCACTGCGTGTTGTGCCTTCCACACAGCTGCACGTACAGCCCCACGCCCGTGTTATCCTCTCCAACTGTTACGCCCACAGCCGCACGTAATGTTGTGCCTCCACACAGCTGCGTCTATAGTACATGTTCTACCCCTTATCCAGCTGTACCTACAGTCCCATAATATATTGTGCCCTTCATACAGCTGTACCTACAGTCTCATACCATGTTGTACCCTCATACAGCCGTAAATACAGTTCTGCACCATGTTATGCTGTCATACAGCTGTACCTACAGTCACATACCATGGATACAGGTGATGTTGGGGAAGAGCCTTGATAATGACTCGGTTTAGTCCTATAAGGTTAGATACGATATATATATATATATATATATATATATATATATATATATATATATATATATATATATATATATATATATATATATAGTGTGTGTGTGTGTGTGTGTGTGTGTGTGTGTGTATGTATATATATGTAGGTATTACAGTGGATCACAATGATGCACATGATACGGTATTTGCTGAGAACCACAATGAAAAATGAAACACGGTAAGTCCCGAGTGCACTTTCGTGTGATTACATCATCATGGGGATACAAGTATCTCCCATGACGATGTCATCACACGAAAGTGCACTTAGGACCTATCGTGTTTCATTCTTCCTCGTGGTTACCAGCAAATATATTAGTATACATGGAGTAGGAAAGAAGGTAAGTGGGCTTTACTGGATTACGCACTAATTGATAAGCGTGCAAAAGAGAGACTCTTGGATGTGACTATGTAGAGAGGGACGGAGGGATGCTTAATCATTACTTGGTGGAGGCAAGGGTGACGTTTGGTAGAGACTTTCAGAAAAGAGGAAATGATGTGGGTGAAAAATGGGTGGGGAAAGTAAGTAAGGTTGGAAAAGAGGCTCATGTGAAGAGTTACCAAGAGAGATTGTGTAATGGCAATAAATGAAAGTAAATGAATCTAGGAGAGTGGTTTAGGAATGACAAGTGTTTAAGGAAGCAGTGCCGGCATGTGCGAGAGGAGTGTGTGGTATGCGGATGGTAGGGGATGGGGAAGTGAGGAAGGTTAGTGAGTGGTGTGATGAAGCTGTGTTGCTGATGAAAGAGAGAGAGAAGGATGTGTAGGCCTTACTTACTGGGGGGAAGTGCGAGTGAGTCGATGTACAAGAGAAAGAGGCAGGAGGCGAAAAGGAAGATGCAGGAGCTGAAAAAGAGGGCAAAAGAGAATTGAGACGAACGAGTATCAGCAAACTTCAGAGAGAATATGAAAAAGCTTTTCATGATGTAAACACACACACACACACACACACACACGCACACACACACACACACACACGGTGTAGTGGTTAGCGTTAGTGACCATAAGTCAGCACTGGCCTTCTTTGGGTGGAACCCACATGAGTTCGAATCCTGAGCGTGGCAGTCGGCTCACACCCAACTCAGGAGTTCATCCTTACCTCAAGGCTGGTCGAGGAATTGGTACCTGCCTCGGGTGTCTGTAAAGATAAGATATATAGATAAAAGGTTACGAAACGCAACAACACGAATGAAAAGCTCTCTCCCCGTGACACATCAATTAGTAACCACAACGAGGGATCACAATAAAGGAACAGGATAAAATGACAGCAGAGCCTCGACCTGGGTACGTCAGGGAGTCGATCATTTGTTGCGATTCTGCTGCAGATCCTGATGTGATATGTCGCCTCAGATGCATTTCCCAGGCCAGCCAGCCAACGCCAGCAGGGGAACCAACCGGAGATAAGCTACAGTAATTCCCCGCCGACAATAGCATTTTAGCCTTCCTCTGTGTGTGTCCAAATGTGCAATAATAGCGAGGATTACTGCTATTTGGGCAGATCCGACTCTAATGGCGGATTAAATGAAGTATTTGAAATGTTGAGGGAAGCAGGTCGTGTTATGAGCGCCAAATTTATCTTTCTCCTGTACGTTTAAACTTGGTGACGTCAGGCAAGCAACTTGGTTCCTCCTTCTTCAGCAGTTGTCGCTTTGTTTCGAGATGTAGGTTGTTTACCATGAGAGGATCACCTGGATGTAGTAGATCTTAGTGATCTCTTAATCATGTTGGGTGAAGGATGAGGGACAATAAGTATCTGGTCGTCAACATCTTCTGCGTCGCCTGCAGGAGGGATCATGAGGCGTCTGTCGTCTGGTCTGGTGCGTTGCTTTCATGCGTAACGTGTCCCCTGACCCTTCGGGACAGTCCCAGGCATGGGTTCATGACCCAAAGCCTCAACAACCAGGGAAGATAAAGAGTAAGGAGGTTTGATTGATGTTGATATGTCTTAGATTTTACGTGCCGCTGTTCACAGTGTCAGCTGACGTTGACCGACATAACATGAAGGGATAAGCATAGAAAATGGGAAATCGTAAAGAAAATTTTTCACTTTATAGGTAATTTTGATAATCCTAACTTATTTTAGGAGTAGCTTGTTATCTTCATAGGATATATATATATATATATTATATATATAATATATATTATTATATATTATATATATATATATTAATATTTTTTTTTTTTTTTTTTTTTTTCCCCAAAAGAAGGAACAGAGAATTGGGCCAGGTGAGGGTATTCCTCAAAGGCCCGTCCTCTGTTCTTAACGCTACCTCGCTAATGCGGGAAATGGCGAATAGTTTGAAAGAAAGAAAATTTTATATATATATATATATAGTGCAGTGTCTTATAGATCATACTTATCATTCCTCATTTTTTTCGTGTATATCAATGTACTCTGTTCTTTCTCATAACATTTGTGTGATCATTTAAGGTGCTGTAAACCCGGTGTACACTCATCAATATTAATTCAAATATTGCAACAATATATATAGGAGTTTTTCGTAGGAAGTGTTCATACATAATTGAAAATCGTTCATCAGGCTGTATGAGGAAATAGGTTTAGTCATGTAAAGATCGGGGTAATTACAATTTATACATAGCTTTTTTATGACAAGAAGAACAGCAGTTACGCAAATACCCAAGCAAGTGCACAAAAAGCAAAAGACACAAAATGTACACGCAAACAGATGTTAGATAACTGCATGGATGATTATAATATTTTATACTATACAATAACCGACATACATAAAATGCACGATAAAAAGCACAAGAAATTATAACACGCAACGAAAAACTGTCTTTGTTACAGACCTAAACTTAGCAGACAAATAGACCGATAAATGATCAGTACCATAATATTAAAAAAAAATTCAATAGGAATATTGCAAATCACATTGTTATAACGTAATGGACCTGGTTTGTTGGGAGAAAAATGACTCTTTGCTCCTGTGTGCTCGAGGCCAAGCAAAGGCCAACGAAAGGAAATGCCCCACTACTGTCCATGTTTATAATTGACCCGGCACATATATACCACATGCTTTGACTACAGTAAATATGATTCATCAACACCACTTACATTCAAATTATCTGACAACCTTACATCACTTATGATCGATAATGAAGGTTATTATTATCACTCTCATTCTCATGGTTAATATTATAGAATGCGACGATGATAGTCCTACCGTATGACATGATATGTATCGTTTATGTACACTGAGCTGATAGATCCATAGACAATGACGACCCTGGGCTTAGAAGCAGGTTAAGGTACAGCCGCCTTCACCTCCAGTCAGGCTGGACAGTCAGCGTGTGGACCTAGGGAGTATCGACTCTCTACTTCAACTTTCATTGTCCGGAACTTTGTTTATCACGTCGAGCCATTCCTAGTCTCCACGGCGTCTGGGTGTGGTGTTAACTTCGGCTTCGATAAGCCTTAGTAAGATCGGGTTATTGCACCGTCGCTCCTTCCGTCCGTGGGCGTGTGAGCGTGAGTGGATCAACGCGTGAGTTCGAAGCCAAACGTGGGTCAACAGAGTCGTTCTTTGAGCTCAGGCTGTGAGGCCACGCCGTTCCTCCTGTGACACCAAGTGATACATTGATGATGATACAGCTGCCAGAGGTGGTATCACCACGGGCGGGGTGGGCGGAGGGGTGAGGGTGGTGGGAGGGAAAACGTGGCGTGAGGGTAGAGTGAAGCATGAGGTGTGGGGCCCCCCCGCCTCTGATGATCCTAGCTTGAAGCAGCGGAATGAAGACGTTTTCTTTTAGAGAAAAAAATTATCAACATTAGTGACGAGGTTATATATCAATCGTGCGGGATAGCATTTTTTAACTGCACTTTAGTGTCTTCCAGTTCGCTACCCTGTACACCACCCGTTTTCTTAATTTTTCAAATGCAGTTGATGGAATGACTTATTTGATAAATTCCTTTCTTTAGGCTGGAGCTATTGAAGACTCAATATAAAATGTAATTGTCGTATACATAAAAGGATACTTATCTAATATACAATCCATGTAACACCACAGAAAAAAATTCCCAAACTTGTACGTTAAAAATCGTACAGTATATATGACTGCGCCCTGTATGGATGAATGTTCACACGTGTTAATACGTTCCTCCTGGATGTTATATGTAGTACATAGACTTCATTGTTTTTCTGTAAGTTGAACATGTGACGGGATTCAACAAGAAGCATAACATAAGACCTCAGGAAAATGAGGCCAATAGTTGGCTTTTTCCTAGAGTGTGGCGTGAGAGTGTCATGTGAGTGTGGCGTGAGTGTGGTTTGAGTGTGGCGTGAGTGTGGTGGGAGTATGGCGTGAGTATGGTGGGAGTGTGGCGTGAGTGTGGTGGGAGTGTGGCGTGAGTGTCATGTCAGTGTGGCGTGAGTGTGGTTTGAGTGTGGCGTGAGTGTGGTTGGAGTGTGGCGTGTCATGTCAGTGTGGCGTAAGTGTGGTGGGAGTGTGGCGTGAGTGTCATGTCAGTGTGGCGTGAGTGTGGTGGGAGTGTGGTGTGTCATGTCAGTGTGGCGTGAGTGTAGTTTGAGTGTGGTGGGAGTATGGTGGGAGTGTGGCGTGAGTGTGGTGGGAGTTTGGTATGAGTGTGGTATGAGTGTGGCGGGAGTGTGGCGGGAGTGTGGCATGAGTGTGAAGGGAGTGTGGCGTGAGTGTGGTGAGAGTATGGCGTGAGTGTGAGGGGAGTATGGCATGAGTGTGGTGGTAGTGAGGTTCTGTGGTGGTGGTGGTCACTACGTTATGGGTCACATATTAGCTCAGGGTCGTCATGGGTGATTCATACAGACATCGACCTTGGCAGTGGTCAATAAGGCTACAAGGAACTCTGTATGTTGTACCATCTTGGAGATGGACTTTGAAAAACTTTTCAAGTATACCCAGCGCCAGCCACCGCACTCAACCTACTGCCAATATTAATAATAAATGGGAAAATGACACAGTGCTCTTTATCTAGACGACCGACATTTTGTTACTCATACCTGTTTTACCAGTTTATTGAATTTACCTAAGGCTATACTAATTTATAGTCGTATCAAACTCCGCGTATCATTAAAATAATCAGATGTGCTCGTATAATTCACGTTATTTTTTTTTTTTCAACAAATAGCGGCGAACATTCTCATGCTGTAGGTATTGCCGAATGCTAACAAGGACCACACGTTACCTTTGTACATGACACAGTGGAGAGGATGCAGTAACTTGTTAGTATTTTATCCAGACCAAACCATCACCACAATACAGTATCGACATTCCCATTATGTGGACTGTTCACTGACCACAACATTTGGGGTCAGCAACTGTGTGGTGCTGACCCTACCCCTTCTGACATCACCACATCTCACTATACACACCGCCACACTACACCAAACACCATACTTATGTTCCAGGCTGTAAACTGTGACACATGGAACATTTGATGTGATACATACTTGGAAATGTTTGACAGCTTCCTGGGTAATTACACTAAGAGCAAAATGTATAAGTAACTGATCATTAAGACCGCCCCTTGCGACAAACCCAGCACGTGTCAAGGTCACCCTCGAGTTGATGACATTTGGCTCTGTGGGTGGGGGAAAGGACATGGCCTGGTGTTGTGTGTGTGTGTGTGTGTGTGTGTGTGTGTGTGTGTGTGTGTGTGCTAATTAAAGAGGTGTTGGGTGAGGGGAGTTGTATTATCATGAATATTTCAGACCTGCAGCACAAGCTGCTAACAACGTCCTTAATGCGATGAACACAAACTCTACATATTTGCTTAGTCCTCCTTATTTCTCTATGTGTTTCTTATATATTGCGTTGTGTTTAGGTGTCGCATATCAGCGTACTCCTCTCTCTCTCTCCCGACTCATCCCTCCTTACCTTGTTACCTCGTCTCCACCCCGTCACACGCCGGCCCCCAGTCGTCTCCCGCTCCCCCACCCCAGGTCACTAATGACAGCTTCGAATTAGCGAGATCGATGCTCCCTCTGGGTTCTCACCTCACGGAAGGAGAGGACTGACAACGTTGACTGTCCCGGGTGGAATTGGTGGCAGCTGTGCATTATCCTGACCAGCTATCGTTGATTTATATTGTGGCATTCTGTCTTTTTCATATGACACACAGTTGCCATGTTATTTGCCGGGATGTTTCTATGGAATAGAGATAGAATCTTAATTGTCAGTGTCCTCTTTTTTTTTCTTTGCCCTTTAGCACACTACACATACGTGACAACCACGTGAGCCGTTTTTGGATCTCACCGGAGGTCGACAGCCGAAGAAACACAAACAATGCAGCCGATACACGGGCAGTGGTGGCTCCGCCTGCCGCTGACCGACACAACTAAAATGGAGCCAATTAGTGTATCCTAAGATGTAAGATGGTCCTTGTGGCGGTATGCATCCATACGGGGAGTTGAATTTCCTTATTCTCTCTGTTCCTTGAAGCAACCCATCCTAGGACTGTCCCAGGCAACGGTCGAGACCCATGGCCATATGGCCATAGCAACCCATCGTCTGACACCTGGGACAGTCCCAGGCAGGGGATCAGAACACAGGACAAGATGAATGATCTTTACTTCTGTAACCTTAAACATGAAAGGAACTTACCCACACATGGTCAAGTGAGAAGAACGAGAATGTTCCCCTAAGACGAGAAGGTCCGCCCGCTCCTGATGCCCAGCCAACCTAACCTGAAGCATGATGTGTGTGGGTGTGTGTGTGTGTGTGTGTGTGTGTGTGTGTGTGTGTGTGTGTGTCGGCTGCAGATCCCCGGGTCTTCCTGGGGCTGGAATGTTCCTCAGTGTGCTCGCTAGAACCCTACATTTCCTTAACGGGGAGAAAGTTATACGTTCGTGTTGCCGTGTCTCTTGACCTTGCGTGTATGTACCATGTCTGCTCACGTATGTGTACGGGTTTATATGTGCAAGTTTATGTGTTATGCGTATGTGCGATTATTTCAGTATGTGTTTTTGTGTATATCTGTGTACGTGTGTATATGCCGGTATGAGAGTGTTTGTGTGTGTCTGTGGTGAAGGAATATGCGGGTATGAGAGTGTTTGTGTGTGTCTGTGGTGAAGGAATTCGTCGTTTGGGTATTGGAAAGGCAACGGAGAATTTATTTCCAGTTTTCCCGCTTTCCAAAGAACGGCTGGAATAGATTAAAGTTTGAGTCCCTCAAAGGCAAATTTTGATGGGGACGTCAGGTATGTTTTTGATTTTGTGTGGGTCATTTCTTGGTTCAAGACAAACCAGACCCCAGGGATTCCCGTATAGACAGTCAGAATGTTTCTGTCTTTTAGTGACGGTTGCTTTGTTACTTGACCATGGTATGGTTTAACAGTCTGTTATGCTAACTATCTGATTGGTTGTATTTGACTGTACGCCAACTGTTTTTTTCACGTGTTTAGTTGTTGCCTCTGTCTGGTGTGTTGTAGGTTTTGGGGCTCCTGTTTTGAGGTGGTTTAACCGACCATTTGCCATCATTGTTTATTGCGTAGCTTTTCTGAAAATTAACTTACGCTTATTGGTTGATTAGGGGGTTGGGAAAAAGTTCTCCGTTTTAAATAGTACAGGGATGTTTCTTCATTTTGATAAATTAGAAAGTTTACAAAAATCTAAATTTCATTGCGTTTTTCCTTTAATTTGATTTTCTTAGTGTTGCTGCCCATGAGCATTCAGGGGTCCCCCCGGGTCGAGGCAGCTAAATTCACTTTTGGGGGCATTTAAACCCCGGCTGTTCGTCCTTCCCAAAGGGTTTGTCGATAGAATGGGTCCCGGCTTAGATAGAAGCTAGAAATAATATTTTGTGTGTGTGTGTGTGGGGCGGTAATTGGATGTTTTTTGAAGGGAATTCACTGTCCATTCGTCTTAGTTAGCATAAAAAAATATAGAAAAGTACGAAGTTTTGGATTAGATATATATTGAAAACAATGGTTTAAAAAAGACCCCACCAAAGCAGGTTTTCATTTGGGGTCAAGTTGAAAGGGCCCCCCCCTACCTGTGTTACTCACTACACAATCCCCCTTTTAAGAGTTTGCAACAACAATTTCGCTGTTGTTGGAATTTTTTCCTTTTATATAATTTCGAAATTTGATACCTCGGAGATTACTCCAATTATTTTTTACATGAATTTTCCATGATTTTTTTTCCCCTATGTTCGACCTGTGTTAGGGTAAGGTCCCAATATGCTTTTTCTACTATAATTTTTTTTGCGAAAAAAAAAAAAAAAAACTTTTCAGTAGCTTTGTTTCCAAAATTAATTCATTTTCCTATTAAATTTGATGGTTTTTTGGGGTTGTTTTTTTTTCTATTAGAATTTAAAGCATTTTGATCTAAATTTAAATTAAATTTTTCAGTTTTTTGTACTGGATTATTCTTTAGTTTTGTGAAATAATTTGGGAGGACGGGGTTGTCCGGGGCGTTGGTACCGAGCAAACCAAAGACTTGGAGGTTTTTACCAGCGAAATTATAAATTTTTTTTTTAGATTGACATAACCTCAAAGGTGGTAAATCTTAGCTATTTTTTTTTAAAAGAGAAATGGGTCCTTTGTATTGGTAATACAGTAAGCATGGTTTATTTAGGTATTCGGTAGGTGTTCTAGCTTCTGTTTACACAACACAACAACCCACACCACAACACACACACACACAACACACACACCCAACACACACATGTCGTAATCTCTATGATACTTCGTTATACTTGAATAAGATGATTACGTCTCGTATACCACTTTGTCAGTGTGTGTGTGTACAAGGAACTTAGTACAGCTGATGAAGCTTAGTAATACATGAAAAAATATGTCGAATGTATGCAACCAATTACTTCACCGATAGAGGCGACACATAAGGCTTCTCTCTGTGTCACAGTAATGCAGCATATACCAGGACTGATAACACTCCCGCTCTAATGTAACCAGTATTGCAACCACTGTGCGGTAACCAACCGATATTACGTAATAATAAACATTTACTGCCGGATGAGGTGGCCATTGTCGACGATAATGAGGATAATATCACTATTAACACAATTAGAGTATAATATCCGGAGCAATTGGAAGAAAACAATATGTTGTGCCTTTACACAACTGCAGCGACACTCCCACTGCGTGTTGTGCCTTCCACACAGCTGCACGTACAACCCCACGCCCGTGTTATCCTCTCCAACTGTTACGCCCACAGCCGCACGTAATATTGTGCCTCCACACAGCTGCGTCTACAGTACATGTTCTACCCCTTATCCAGCTGTACCTACAGTCCCATAATATTGTGCCCTTCATACAGCTGTACCTACAGTCTCATACCATGTTGTACCCTCATACAGCTGTAAATACAGTTCTGCACCATGTTATGCTGTCATACAGCTGTACCTACAGTCACATACCATGGATACAGGTGATGTTGGGGAAGAGCCTTGATAATGACTCGGTTTAGTCCTATAAGGTTAGATACGATATATATATATATATATATATATATATATATATATATATATATATATATATATATATATATATATATATATATATATGTGTGTGTGTGTGTGTGTGTGTGTGTGTGTGTGTGTATGTATGTATATGTAGGTATTACAGTGGATCACAATGATGCACATGATACGGTATTTGCTGAGAACCACAATGAAAAATGAAACACGGTAAGTCCCGAGTGCACTTTCGTGTGATTACATCATCATGGTTACCAGCAAATATATTAGTATACATGGAGTAGGAAAGAAGGTAAGTGGGCTTTACTGGATTACGCACTAATTGATAAGCGTGCAAAAGAGAGACTCTTGGATGTGACTATGTAGAGAGGGACGGAGGGATGCTTAATCATTACTTGATGGAGGCAAGGGTGACGTTTGGTAGAGACTTTCAGAAAAGAGGAAATGATGTGGGTGAAAAATGGGTGGTGAAAGTAAGTAAGGTTGGAAAAGAGGCTCATGTGAGGAGTTACCAAGAGAGATTAAGTGTGTAATGGCAACAAATGAGAGTAATTGAATCTAGGAGAGTGGTTGAGGAATGACAAGTATTTAAGGAAGCAGTGCCGGCATGTGCGAGAGGAGTGTGAGGTATGCGGATGGTAGGGGATGGGGAAGTGAGGAAGGTTAGTGAGTGGTGTGATGAAGCTGTGTTGCTGATGAAAGAGAGAGAGAAGGATGTGTAGGCCTTACTTACTGGGGGGAAGTGCGAGTGAGTCGATGTGCAAAAGAAAGAGGCAGGAGGCGAAAAGGAAGATGCAGGAGCTGAAAAAGAGGGCAAAAGAGAATTGAGACGAACGAGTATCAGCAAACTTCAGAGAGAATATGAAAAAGCTTTTCATGATGTAAACACACACACACACACGGTGTAGTGGTTAGCGTTAGTGACCATAAGTCAGCACTGGCCTTCTTTGAGTGGAACCCACATGAGTTCGAATCCTGAGCGTGGCAGTCGGCTCACACCCAACTCAGGAGTTCATCCTTACCTCAAGGCTGGTCGAGGAATTGGTACCTGCCTCGGGTGTCTGTAAAGATAAGATATATAGATAAAAGGTTACGAAACGCAACAACACGAATGAAAAGCTCTCTCCCCGTGACACATCAATTAGTAACCACAACGAGGGATCACAATAAAGGAACAGGATAAAATGACAACAGAGCCTCGACCTGGGTACGTCAGGGAGTCGATCATTTGTTACGATTCTGCTGCAGATCCTGATGTGATATGTCGCCTCAGATGCATTTCCCAGGCCAGCCAGCCAACGCCAGCAGGGGAACCAACCGGAGATAAGCTACAGTAATTCCCCGCCGACAATAGCATTTTAGCCTTCCTGTGTGTGTCCAAATGTGCAATAATAGCGGGGATTACTGCTATTTGGGCAGATCCGACTGTAATGGCGGATTAAATGAAGTATTTGAAATGTTGAGGGAAGCAGGTCGTGTTATGAGCGCCAAATTTATCTTTCTCCTGTACGTTTAAACTTGGTGACGTCAGGCAAGCAACTTGGTTCCTCCTTCTTCAGCAGTTGTCGCTTTGTTTCGAGATGTAGGTTGTTTACCATCAGAGGATCACCTGGGTGTAGTAGATCTTAGAGATCTCTTAATCATGTTTGGTGAAGGATGAGGGACAATAAGTGTCTGGTCGTCAACATCTTCTGCGTCGCCTGCAGGAGGGATCATGAGGCGTCTGTCGTCTGGTCTGGTGCGTTGCTTTCATGCGTAACGTGTCCCCTGACCCTTCGGGACAGTCCCAGGCATGGGTTCATGACCCAAAGCCTCAACAACCAGGGAAGATAAAGAGTAAGGAGGTTTGATTGATGTTGATATGTCTTAGATTTTACGTGCCGCTGTTCACAGTGTCAGCTGACGTTGACCGACATAACATAAAGGGATAAGCATAGAAAATGGGAAATCGTAAAGAAAATTTTTTCACTTTATAGGTAATTTTGATAATCCTAACTTATTTTAGGAGTAGCTTGTTATCTTCATAGGATATATATATATATATATATATATATATATATATATATATATATATATATATATATATATATATTTTTTTTTTTTTTTTTTTTTTCCAAAAGAAGGAACAGAGAATTGGGCCAGGTGAGGGTATTCCCTCAAAGGCCCAGTCCTCTGTTCTTAACGCTACCTCGCTAATGCGGGAAATGGCGAATAGTTTGAAAGAAAGAAAATATATATATATATATGTATAGTGCAGTGTCTTATAGATCATACTTATCATTCCTCATATTTTTCTTGTATATTAATGTACTCTGTTCTTTCTCATAACATTTGTGTGATCATTTAAAGTGCTGTAAACTCGGTGTACACTCATCAATATTAATTCAAATATTGCAACAATATATATAGGAGTTTTTCGTAGGAAGTGTTGATACATAATTGAAAATCGTTCATCAGGCTGTATGAGGAAATAGGTTTAGTCATGTAAAGATCGGGGTAATTACAATTTATACAAAGCTTCTTTTTTATTACAACAAGAACAGCAATCACACAAATACCCAAGCTAGTGCACAAAAAGTAAAAAACAACATGTACAAGCAAACAGATGTTAGATAACTGCATGGATGATTATAATATTTTATACTATACAATAACCGACATACATAAAATGCACGATAAAAAGCACAAGAAATTATAACACGCAACGAACAACTGTCTTTGTTACAGACCTAAACTTAGCAGACAAATAGACCGATAAATAATCAGTACCATAATATTAAAAAAAAATTCAATAGGAATATTGCAAATCACATTGTTATAACGTAATGGACCTGGTTTGTTGGGAGAAAAATGACTCTGCTCCTGTGTGCTCGAGGCCAAGCAAAGGCCAACGAAAGGAAATGCCCCACTACTGTCCATGTTATAATTGACCCGGCACATATATACCACATGCTTTGACTACAGTAAATATGATTCATCAACACCACTTACATTCAAATTATCTGACAACCTTACATCACTTATGATCGATAATGAAGGTTATTATTATCACTCTCGTTCTCATGGTTAATATTATAGAATGCGACGATGATAGTCCTACCGTATGACATGATATGTATCGTTTATGTACACTGAGCTGATAGGTCCATAGACAATGACGACCCTGGGCTTAGAAGCAGGTTAAGGTACAGCCGCCTTCACCTCCAGTCAGGCTGGACAGTCAGCGTGTGGACCTAGGGAGTATCGACTCTCTACTTCCAACCTTTCATTGTCCGGAACTTTGTTTATCACGTCGAGGCCATTCCTAGTCTCCACAGCGTCTGGGTGTGGTGTTAACTTCGGCTTCGATAAGCCTTAGTAAGATCGGGTTATTGCACCGTCGTTCCTTCCGTCCGTGGGCGTGTGAGCGTGAGTGGATCAACGCGTGAGTTCGAAGCCAAACGTGGGTCAACAGAGTCGTTCTCTGAGCTCAGGCTGTGAGGCCACGCCGTTCATCCTGTGACACCAAGTGATACATTGATGATGATACAGCTGCCAGAGGTGGCATCACCACGGGCGGGGTGGGCGGAGGGGTGAGGGTGGTGGGAAGGAAAACGTGGCGTGAGGATAGAGTGAAGCATGAGGTGTGGGGCCCCCCCGCCTCTGATAATCCTAGCTTGAAGCAGCGGGATGAAGACGTTTTCTTTTAGAGAAAAAAATTATCAACATTAGTGACGAGGTTATGTATCAATCGTGCGGGATAGCATTTTTGACTGCACTTTGTTGTCTTCCAGTTCGCTACCCTGTAAACCACCCTTTTCTTAATTTTTCAAACGCAGTTGATGGAATGACTTATTTGATAAATTCCTTTCTGCAGGCTGGAGCTATTGAAGACTCAATATAAAATGTAATTGTCGTATACATAAAAGGATACTTATCTAATATAAAATCCATATAACACCACAGAAAAATAATTTCCCAAAGTTTTACGTTAAAAATCGTACAGTATATATGACTGCGCCCTGTGTGGATGAATGTTCACACGTGTTAATACGTTCCTCCTGGATGTTATATGTAGTACATAGACTTCATTGTTTTCCTGTAATGTTGAACATGTGACGAGGATTCAACAAGAAGCATAACATAAGACGTTAGGAAAATGAGGCCAATAGTTGGCTTTTTCCTGGAGTGTGGCGTGAGTGTGTCATGTGAGTGTGGCGTGAGTGTGGTTTGAGTGTGGCGTGAGTGTGGTGGGAGTATGGCGTGAGTATGGTGGGAGTGTGGCGTGAGTGTGGTGGGAGTGTGGCGTGAGTGTCATGTCAGTGTGGCGTGAGTGTGGTGGGAGTGTGGTGTGTCATGTGAGTGTGGCGTGAGTGTGGTTTGAGTGTGGTGGGAGTATGGTGGGAGTGTGGCGTGAGTGTGGTATGAGTGTGGCGTGAGTGTGGCGGGAGTGTGGCGGGAGTGTGGCATGAGTGTGAAGGGAGTGTGGCGTGAGTGTGGTGAGAGTATGGCGTGAGTGTGAGGGGAGTATGGCATGAGTGTGGTGGTAGTGAGGTTCTGTGGTGGTGGTGGTCACTACGTTATGGGTCACATATTAGCTCAGGGTCGTCATGGGTGATTCATACAGACATCGACCTTGGCAGTGGTCAATAAGGCTACAAGGAACTCTGTATGTTGTACCATCTTGGAGATGGACTTTGAAAAACTTTTCAAGTATACCCAGCGCCAGCCACCATACTCAACCTACTGCCAATATTAATAATAAATGGGAAAATGACACAGTGCCCTTTATCTAGACGACCGACATTTTGTTACTCATACCTGTTTTACCAGTTTATTGAATTAACCCAAGGCTATACTAATTTATAGTCGTATCAAACTCCGCGTATCATTAAAATAATCAGATGTGCTCGTATAATTCACGTTTTTTTTTTCTTTTTTTCAACAAATAGCGGCGAACATTCTCATGCTGTAGGTATTGCCGAATGCTAACAAGGACCACACGTTACCTTTGTACATGACACAGTGGAGAGGATGCAGTAACTTGTTAGAATTTTATCCAGACCAAACCATCACCACAATACAGTATCGACATTCCCATTGTAAGGACTGTTCACTGACCACAACATTTGGGGTCAGCAACTGTGTGGTGCTGACCCTACCCCTTCTGACATCACCACATATCACTATACACACCGCCACACTACACCAAACACCATACTTATGTTCCAGGCTGTAAACTGTGACACATGGAACATTTGATGTGATACATACTTGGAAATGTTTGACAGCTTCCTGGGTAATTACACTAAGAGCAAAATGTATAAGTAACTGATCATTAAGACCGCCCCTTGCGACAAACCCAGCACGTGTCAAGGTCACCCTCGAGTTGATGACATTTGGCTCTGTGGGTGGAGGAAAGGACATGGCCTGTGTGTGTGTGTGTGTGTGTGTGTGTGTGTGTGTGTGTGTGTGTGTGCTAATTAAAGAGGTGTTGGGTGAGGGGAGTTGTATTATCACTGAATATTTCAGACCTGCAGCACAAGCTGCTAACAACGTCCTTAAATGCGATGAACACAACTCTGCATATTTGCTTAGTCCTCCTTATTTCTCTATGTGTTTCTTATATATTGCGTTGTGTTTAGGTGTCGCATATCAGCGTACTCCTCTCTCTCTCTCCCCACTCATCCCTCCTTACCTTGTTACCTCGTCTCCACCCCGTCACACGCCGGCCCCCAGTCGTCTCCCGCTCCCCCACCCCAGGTCACTAATGACAGCTTCGAATTA
The DNA here is from genome assembly GCF_036320965.1 of Panulirus ornatus. Classification (NCBI taxonomy): domain Eukaryota; kingdom Metazoa; phylum Arthropoda; class Malacostraca; order Decapoda; family Palinuridae; genus Panulirus; species Panulirus ornatus. The sequence continues at coordinate 51,753,802 of NC_092242.1, forward strand.
GCGAGATCGATGCTCCCTCTGGGTTCTCACCTCACGGAAGGAGAGGACTGACAACGTTGACTGTCCCGGGTGGAATTGGTGGCAGCTGTGCATTATCCTGGCCAGCTATCGTTGATTTATATTGTGGCATTCTGTCTTTATTCATATGACACACAGTTGCCATGTTATTTGCCGGGATGTTTCTATGGGAAAGCGATAGAATCTTAAGTGTCAGTGTCCCTCTTTTTTTTTCTTTGCCCTTTAGCACACTACACATACGTGACAACCACGTGCAGCCATTTTGGATCTCACCGGAGGTCGACAGCCGAAGAAACACAAATAATGCAGCCGATACACGGGCAGTGGTGGCTCCGCCTGCCGCTGACCGACACAACTAAAATGGAGCCAATTAGTGTACCCTAAGATGTAAGATGGTCCTTGTGGCGGTATGCATCCATACGGGGAGTTGAATTTCCTTATTCTCTCTGTCCCTTGACAGCAACCCATCCTAGGACTGTCCCAGGCAACGGTCGAGACCCATGGCCATATGGCCATAGCAACCCATCGTCTGACACCTGGGACAGTCCCAGGCAGGGGATCAGAACACAGGACAAGATGAATGATCTTTACTTCTGTAACCTTAAACATGAAAGGAACTTACCCACACATGGTCAAGTGAGAAGAACGAGAATGTTCTCCAGAGACGAGAGGGTCCGCCCGCTCCTGATGCCCAGCCAACCTAACCTGAAGCATGGTGTGTGTGTGTGTGTGTGTGTGTGTGTGTGTGTGTGTCGGCTGCAGATCCCCGGGTCTTCCTGGGGCTGGAATGTTACGCCTCAGTGTGCTCGCCAGAACCCTACATTTCCTTAACGGGGAGAAAGTTATACGTTCGTGTTGCCGTGTCTCTTGACCTTGCGTGTATGTACCATGTCTGCTCACGTATGTGTACGGGTTTATATGTGCAAGTTTATGTGTTATGCGTATGAGCGATTATTTCAGTATGTGTTTTTGTGTATCTGTGTACGTGTGTATATGCCGGTATGAGAGTGTTTGTGTGTGTCTGTGGTGAAGGAATTCGTCGTTTGGGTATTGGAAAGGCAACGGAGAATTTATTTCCAGTCTTCCAGCTTTCCAAAGGAACGGCTGGAATAGATGTGAAGAGTTGAGTCCCTCGAGGCAAAGTTTTGATCGGACGCTCAGGTGAGTGACTTAGACTGTGATAAGGTACAGTTCTTGAGCTGTCAAGACCATACCAGATAGCCAGGGATTCTTCTTATAGACAGTCAGAGTGTCTGTCTGTCTTTATAGCTGACTGGTTGCTTTGTTACTTGGCCATAGGTATGTGTTTAACAGTCTGTTATGCTAACTGTCTGATTGGCTATGTATTTGACTGTATCGCCAACTGTCTGTTTCACATGTGTTAAGTTATTGCCTCTTTGTCTATGTGTGTTTGTATGGTTGGAGGCTCCTGTTTGTGAGGTGGTTTAACCGACCATTTGTCCAGTCATCTGTTTATCTGCGTAGCTCTTCTGAAAATCTAACTTACGCTTCATTTGGTTGATTAGAGGGTTGGAAAGATTCATGCCGTCATAGCATTAGATACAGGTAAGATGATATCTTCATTTTGATGAAATTAGAAAGTTTAGAAAAGATCTGAGAATTCATTGCGTTATCTCCTTTAATCTTGCATTTTCTTAGTGTTGCTGACCATGACGCATTCACGGGTCGTCCTGGGTCGAGGCAGCATAAATTCGACTTCTGGTGGCAGTTAACCCGGCTGTTCGTCCTTCCCTAAGGGTTTGTCGATAGAATGGGTACCTGGCTTAGACTAGAAGACTAGTATATATATATATATATATATATATATATATATATATATATATATATATATATATATATATGTATATATATATATGTATATATATATATATATATATATATATATATATATATATATATATATATATATATATATATGTGTGTGTGTGTGTGTGTGTGGCGGTAATTGGATGATTTTGATAGGGAATTCACTCGTCCATTCGTCTTAGTTAACATAAAGAAATATAGCAAAGTAGCGAAGATTTGGATTAGATATATATTGAAAACAATGGCTTGAAAAGACACCAGCCTAAAGCAGGTTTTCATTTAGGGATCAAGTTGATATATGGTCCCCCCTGAGCCTGTGTTCACCTCACTACACACACTCTCCTGTTTAATGTAGATTGCAACAACAATTTCGCTGTTGTTGTGAATTTTTTCCATTTATATAATTTCGTAATTTGATATCCTCGTGAGATTACTCCACATTATTTTTTACATGAATTTTCCATGACTTTTTTTTTCCCCTACTGTTCGACCTGTGTTATGGTACAGAGTACCAGATATGCATTTTTCTACTATAATTTATTTTGCGAAAAAGAAAAAAGAAAACTTTCTCATGTATGCTTTGTTTCGCAAATTGAATCTCATTTTCCTATGTAATTTGTGATGGCTTTTGTGGTATGTTTTTTTTTTCTATTAGAATTTACAATGCATTTTGCATCTGAATTTAAATTGAATTTTTCAGCATTATTTGTACTGGATTATTCGTTTAGCTTTGCTGAGAATACATTTGCTGAGAGACGAGGTTGTCCAGGCGTTGTGCTACCGAGCAAACCAGAGACTTGAGGCAGGTTTTTACCAGCGAATATACCTGAGATTTTTTCCTGTCAGATCTTGACATAACCTCAAAGGTGGTAAATCTTAGCTATATTTTTCTTAATAGAGAAATGGATCTCTTTGTATTGAGTAACTACAGTAATGCATGAGTTTATTTAGGTATTCGGTAGGTGTTCTAGCATTCTGTTTGCACACACACACACACACACACACACACACACACACACACACACACACACACAGAAAGCATTTGACACTGTTCCACATGCGAGACTGATTGAGAAGCTAGATCACCAATGAGGAATAAGAGGGAGACTCCTTCGATGGATAGAAGATTGTTAGTGGAAAGGAACGAAGGACGCCTATCGAAGTGGCTGAAGGTCACCAGCGGAGTGCCGTAAGGTCAACAATCACCTTGCTTTATGTTGAATGACATCCCAAGATGGCATGGACTCCATCGTGAATAGGTTTGCATATGATGCAGGGGTCATTAAGGATGTGGAAGACTTAGGAGGAGCGCAGCAAATTACAGGGGAAGCTAGACAAACTCTGTCGTTGGTCAGATACAGCGTTGATGAAATTCATTGTGAGTAAATGTTGGTGTAATGAGGATAGGTCATAGTGGAAGAAAGTCTCTAGATAGATATCATTTAGCAGGAACTGAGCTGCAGGAATCTGTGTAAAAGGGACTCAGGGGTTATCATCGTTCCTAACCCCTTGCCAGAGTCCAATATTTAATGAAAACCAAAGTAGATAGTCTGTTGTCAAATGTTGTAATAGCATTCAAATATATAGGTAACTATATATTCAGCAAGGTATCCACATCTTACTTTAGACCTAAAGTAGGATATAGTGTTGAAGTTCAATCACCGCACTTATGGAAGCACAAAGCTCTGATAGAGAAGGTGCAGAGGAAGGTGATGAAGACGGTGTCGGAATCAAGAAAGATAAGTTAGAGGGAAGTCTAAGAGACCTTAATTTTATCCACCTCGGATAAGAGAAAAGCAAGGGGTGACCTGATCACAACCTTAGAGTTGTTAAAACAGTTTGAGGAGGTAGATGGTCAGCATTTCTTCGAAAGATACATGGAATAAGCCACCAGAGGCCACAACATGAAAGAAACTTCTTAGAAAGGATGGAGAGAGAGAGAGAGAGAGAGGTGACTTTTATGTAATGAAGGTAGTGGATGAATGGAATGAACAGACGCTTAAAAAACTTGCAGTACAGTAGAAATGGTTCAAGAGCTGGGGCCTATGAGTGTTAAACTCCCTCCCCAGTACAGTGAAGATAGTTAATGCACGCACACAGCCAGGTAGCCAGGAGGATCATTTTCAGCCAAGATTCGGTGAGGTTTACGCTCTGCTGGCCTTTTTATACAAAAGAGTGGAGCTAGTAGTGTGAAGAAGGTGCCCTGAGTGAAACATGTCTGAATTATGATTGTCCAGTGTGGCAGAGTGAGCAGGAAACATAACGGTGAAGGAGGCAAGACCAGATATTTCAAATCGAATGTGAGGAAAGTTGCCAAGTTTAGTAAATCATAATTCTGAATACTGGTCAGCAGAGTGAATATAACCCAGGAACTATGGTGAGTCACTGGCATGAATTTTGTGAATAAGTTTATGAACGAAATTATATAGAGGAGTAAAACAGTGAATATTATTTGTCACTAAATAGCACTGTGTCAGCTGATGTGCTGGGCTAACTACAGAGAATATATTGTCTGCAGAGGTTGCATTTTGAGCTGATAGACCACTGTCTTCCTAGGAACATATTTAAAGTATAACATTTCACTTTGGCAGATTTGACAGTGAGGTTGAGTAGACCAGAGATTTCAAAACTAGAGTGGGAAGTAAATTGGAAATATTGATTAATTGTTTTGGGTCAGTAAGGAAACAAGCAACTTTTTTTTAGAAGGACTGTAGGAACATCATGTAATGTGAATGGTACCTGCCACCACATCATCTTCAGCTCCAGATGTACCATGTGATGTGAACGGTACCTGCCACATCATCTTCAGCTCCAGATGTACAATGTGATGTGAACGGTACCTGCCACATCATCTTCAGCTCCAGATGTACCATGTGATGTGAACGGTACCTGCCACATCATCTTCAGCTCCAGATGTACCATGTGATGTGAACGGTACCTGCCACATCATCTTCAGCTCCAGATGTACCATGTGATGTGAACGGTACCTACCACCCCATCATCATCAGCTCCAGATGTACCATGTGGTGTGAACGGTACCTGCCACCCCATTACCATCAGCCCTCACAACCTCATGATCGCTCGGCCACCCCGTCACAGGGACTAGCATAATTACATGATATTCCAGTTTCATTTTTAGATATTCCGGTCACTGTCGAAATACAGTTATTGTCCACGAATTGTCTGTGAATCAGTGGACGTAATTTCCTAAAGGAAACAAATGGAACGGTGTAAATGGAACCAAACTTTTTCAGTAAAAGGTAACATTATGCACGCTTGTCTGAAATTAAATGTTGTTTATATTTTTTCTTTTCTTTTAAACTATTCGCCATTTCCCGCGTTAGCGAGGTAGCGTTAAGAACAGAGGACTGGGCCTTTTTTGGAATATCCTCACCTGCCCCCCCCCCCCTGTTCCTTCTTTTGAAAAAAAAAAAAAAACGCGAGGGGAGGATTTCCAGCCCCCCGCTCCCTCCCCCTTTAGTCGCCTTCTACGACACGCAGGGAATACGTGGGAAGTATTCTATATATATATATATATATATATATATATATATATATATATATATATATATATATATATAAATAACTTGTTTATCGCTCGGTTATAGGTCAGTACATTGATATGGCCCTGTTATCCACTTAGCGTTCCTATCTCGCTCTATTTCCTCGCTGATAATCTCGATTCTGATGTTAATCGCTTTTGGTAAGTTACCGTGAAATAATCGAGAATATCTATGAATTGATGTTAAAGTTACCCAGTCCTATATATATATATATATATATATATATATATATATATATATATATATATATATATATATATATCCCTGGGGATAGGGGAGAAAGAATACTTCCCACGTATTCCGTGTGTGTCGTAGATGGCGACTAAAAGGGAAGGGAGCGGGTGGCTGGAAATCCTCCCCTCTCGTTTTTTTTTTTTTTCCAAAAGAAGGAACAGAGAAAGGGGCCAGGTGAGGATATTCCCTCAAAGGCCCAGTCCTCTGTTCTTAAAGCTACCTCGATAATGCGGGAAATGGCGAATAGTGTGAAAGAAAGAAAGATATATATATATATATATATATATATATATATATATATATATATATATATATATATATCATGGAAAAAATACTTTAACACATCGGGCGGGAAAATTTCAGAAGGTTATTTGAAATTGTGTTGTAAGTATTTCTGGTACTCCACGACACTGGAGTGTATACGACCTCGATACGGCGTGAAATTTACGTTTTATGAATGTAATAACAGAGCTTATTCGGGCCATTGGCATTCCACTTGGCTCTGCTGCTAGAGAATATATATATATATATATATATATATATATATATATATATATATATATATATATATATATATATATATTTATATATATATATATATATATATATATATATATATATATATATATATATATATATATATGTATATATATATATTTCATTTGCTTCTCCTTCTGGTTATACACAGTTAAAGTCCTCCATTCATTGTGCCCTGAAGTTATCAGTTTGGCTTGTGTTGTTGCCTTACCCTGTGTGTCTCGGGCCAGTTCCTACCCCACAAGCCTCCAGTGCTGAGCCTAATGGAGATGTCACTCCCCTTTTTTGTTGTCACGCCCTCAGCCAGCCCAGTCTTCTGGGGCTGTGGCGGTGGAGCTGTCGTGCTGAGCTGCGATATATCGACTGCGTTGTTGGGACTATAGTGTTAAGGCTGCATTGCTGGGATACCTGATGGGACTCCAGTGTTGGGGACCGGAGCGTTCGTTTCGTTGTGTCAGGGATGTAGTGTGAGGGTTCTAGTGTTGGGCTTACGGTGGTGGAGGGACAGTAAGGTTGTCGTGGTATAAACATGATGTTTGGGGCTACAAGGTTGGGACTGCACCGTACTCCTGGGGCTACTGCACTGGGACTGTATCTATTCAGGTCATGGGATACCGACTCGTGTCTGTACTTTAAAGTCCCGGGGCTTCAGGGCTGGAGCTATACTTCAAGGGTTTCAGGGTTGCAACTATAGTGCTGAAGCTTCAGGGTCGGCATTATCGAGTCCAAAGCTATAGTACCGAAGCGTCCAGGTGGGGAACTATTGCATTTTGGCTACACTGTTCAGGCAGTAGTGTTAGGGCTGCTGTGTTAGGGCCAGAGGATCTAGGACAACCGGGCCGGATGCTGCAGTTTAGGCACAGTTTAGGGAGCGCTGTAGTACTGATGCTGAATTTCAGGCGTTGTGTGTAAGGGATGATACTGCTGATATTACACTGCTGGTACTGCAGTGTTGGCTCGCTCTACTGCGCCGCTGTTACTGGTCTGGGGCCTCTGTGCTGGGTCTGCGGTGTTAGGGTCATGGTGGGTCCATGGTCTTATGGTGGGTCCGCGCATGGTGGGTCCGTAGAGTTAGGGTTGCCGGTGTTGGTGTCCAGGTGGGTCCGTGGTGTTATGGGTGGCCTGTTCGTGTCATAGGTGGATCTGCGGTGTTAGAGGCACAGTGTTTGTGTTGTGATGGGTCTGCGGTGTTAGGACGACTATGCCGATGCCTCACAGTGGGTCGCTGGTGTTATGGATACGGTATTGGTGTTATGTTGGGTTTGCGGTGTTAAGAATACAGTGTAGGTGTTACGGTGGATGAACAGTGTTAAGGATCACGATAATGGTGTTATGTTGGGTCCCCGGTGTTAGGGCTGTCGTAAGTGTTATGATTGGACTGTGGTGCTAGGGGTATGGTGTTAAGGGATAGAATACGTCGCCCTCGGAGGTGAGGCTACATTGTGTGTTACGGTGTTGGGAGGCTTGGTCTGGTGGGATGAAAGTGATCGAGGTACAGTGTGTGCATTATGGTGCCTGGCTCACCATATAGTGATCGAGGTACAGTGTGTGCGTTGTGGTGCCTGGCTCACCATATAGTGATCGAGGTACAGTGTGTGCATTATGGTGCCTGGCTCACCATATAGTGATCGAGGTACAGTGTGTGCGTTGTGGTGCCTGGCTCACCATATAGTGATCGAGGTACAGTGTGTGCATTATGGTGCCTGGCTCACCATATAGTGATCGAGGTACAGTGTGTGCATTATGGTGCCTGGCTCACCATATAGTGATCGAGGTACAGTGTGTGCGTTGTGGTGCCTGGCTCACCATATAGTGATCGAGGTACAGTGTATGCGTTATGGTGCCTGGCTCACCATATAGTGATCGAGGTACAGTGTGTGCGTTATGGTGCCTGGCTCACCATATAGTGATCGAGGTACAGTGTGTGCATTATAGTGCCTGGCTCACCATGTAGTGACTACAGTGTTATGTTACAGAGTTGCTCTGGTCTGGGCTCAGAGTGTTAGAGGTACAGTGTGTGGAGTTTGATGATGGATTTCTCATGTTGTAACTACATTGCGTTTTTATGTTGTTGGGCATTGTGTTACCAAGTTGCATTGTTACATAATACGGGTTATAGTTCCGGGATTATAGTACAGAGGGAGAGTATTTTGAACCACTGCGTGAGGAGGTAGAGCGTCACAAACTTTATATATACGCCATAAATCACTGTTATTGTCTATCAGACCATTATCTGCACATTGTGCACAATGACGTGTTTCCTCACTAGTATATGGCAATATCCAGCAACGCTGCTCCAGGAAGGTAATGACACTTCCTATCTAAAACCTTACCCACACACTGAAAAACCCTGGAACTTCCAAAGTCTCGCTGAGAATCCCCCAAAACTCCCAGGAGCTCAAAGGATAGAGGAAAGAATTTACAAAAAATGAAATTCCAGAAACTCCAGAAGTATTGTGCAAGTTCTGTGTAATGGCTGGTCTCCTCCAGAGCCTGGACCTGCATCCCCAGACCCACTGGAATGGCTCTCCGAACCTCAACTGTTTCTGTATTTCCAGGAACTTGAACTCAATCCTCTCTCTCTCTCTCTCTCTCTCTCTCTCTCTCTCTCTCTCTCTCTCTCTCTCTCTCTCTCTCTCTCTCTCTCTCTCAGAATACATTACAGTCCAATGCAGCTTTCTGTAGACGTTTCATTCATTCTTCTCTGAAATGCTTTATGTCAGCAAATGCTGGATGTTGGTATGTGTAGTGCGCGCGCGCGCGCGCGTGTGTGTGTGTGTGTGTGTGTGTGTGTGTGTATGTGTGTGTGTGTGTGTGTGTGTGTGTGTGTGTGTGTGTAATGCATGAGATGTGTGTTTGTGTGGTTGGATGTATTGTGTGTACGTCACTCATATAATCAGGTAGGAGGGTGAGGAGTGTTGGCGTCTATATAGGGAGCAGGCAGTGTATTACTCACCTATTTCTACTGTACGGAGAGGGAGTTCTGCACACATGGGGCCTCCCGTCTTCCGTATGTTGCCAGCAACCACAACTTCCACGCTCAGTTTATTCCATTCCTCCACTACTCCTAGACTGATTATGTTCTTCTTGAAGTAAACATTATCTGTCAAGCGTCTTGCTGACCGTCATGCTCCAGCCTGGTTGTTCTAGCTCTGAACCTTTCGGAAATCTGTTCTCACAACTGATCTTCAAGGTTGTGATAGAGTCTCTCTTTACTCTTCTTGCTTCCATGTTGGACAGATCAGTGCCCTATAACTTGTAACTCGGATTTCTATTCTAATTCTTGTACCAACTTTGTTGCTCTCCTCAGGACCTTCTCTACTAGATCTTTGGCCTGTAGGCGGTAATCAAACTGCAGATGCATTTCTGGTTTTGGACTAATGTGGTACGTGAACAGGTTTCTTAGGAATTCTTTATCCGTGTACTTGAAGGCGGCTGTGACATTTACCAGTAGACACTTTGTTTTCATAAGATATTCGTAGGGTTGGGTTCTGGCGAGATGTATCGTACGATATCGACTGATAAGTCCCTTTCACACATCAATTGTTGCATCATATTCCTACTCGATAGTTTTCGTACTAAGGCCTTCTTTCACTGCGTCCCATCTTCATTTCTTTACATTTACTCGCGTAAAGTTTCATCGACCAGTTATCAAATCACCTTTGGAATTTTTAGAATCTCTTTGCACGTTGTTGCAAAAACCTCCTCACTTTTCATTTTCCCTCATTGGCATCATCCGCAAACCTATTCAGCCAGGAGTCTAACCCTTCAGGCATGTTATTTACTTGATCAACGGACTCAGAACTGAACCTTGTGGCATGCCACTAAAGACCGCAGCCCTCCTCGAGAACGTCTCCCTAACCAGACAGATCGACGTCGATACACACAGTGCGACTCCCACACCGACAGAAAGACAGCAATCCAGAGAGCAAGACTCCCTCATGGACAGAAACACTTCTAACCAGACAGCGAGACTGCCACATAGAAAGACTACTATCCAGACATTGAGGCTCCCACACAGACAGAAAGACATCTGTCCAGTCATTGGGACTCACACATACAGACAAACGTCTGTACAAAAAGTGAGACTCTCTAAACGACAGAAAAAATTAAAAGAAGTTGGACGAAGTCATTCAGCCCGGCAGACAGTTTCCTGTAGATGCACATCAGCCATGATGGTGCAGTACTGCCTCACCACTTCCACCTTGACTGTTGACATCGGTAATAACAGTAGGGGGAAGTTAACATGGGCGCTGTAGTGATTGCTTGGACTCGTCTCCTCAGGGAGCCTGGGAATGGTTAGGGGACCTGGGCGAACAGGGCATTCATTGTGATTGCCCTCATGTACACTACAGTAGGGGAGGGAGGTCTATGCATTTGGAGCATCATCTCTTGATCTCTATCTCAGCTAACATACAACATCTTAAGTTCATGTACTCTGTCTACAGTTTCTCTTCCATCCCTTAACTTAGTCTGTCTATTCACATATTTGGTGATCAAGCAGTTCTTCCTAATATTTCTTCTAACACCTTGCTTTACACCTTGCTATGCCTTCTGGTTTCTCCTTCGTTGCATCTTTCAAAGAATTCTTCACTGTCGACATTGTCAAGGCATTGGTCAAGTTGCCCTTATTCTTCTTTCTTCCATGATGAACAGTTTAATACGGTTAACCTCTCCCTGGAACTCACCTATCTTGTCTCAGGAATCGCCTCTCTCTCTCTCTCTCTCTCTCTCTCTCTCTCTCTCTCTCTCTCTCTCTCTCTCTCTCTCTCTCTCTCTGAGTGGTGGAGAGCGTAGCTAAGCACACCGTAATCTTTGTCAGTTGGAGCTCGACGTCCAGAAACGTGATGACTGTAGGAACACAGGACCAGAGGATCGCAGGTCTAAGGGAACACTTGAACATAGGACCAGAAGAATACAGAACCAGGGGATCACAGGACCAGAGGATCACAGGATCAGAGGAACACAGGACCAGAGGATCACAGGATCAGAGGAACACAGGACCAGAGGAACACAGGATCAGAGGAACTTACTCAGGTTCCTTTCCCTTAGCTTCGTCACCAAGATTCATTACTTCAACCATCATAATGCCGTACCGCATACTTCACACTACTGTCTACTGTTAATTCTCCACACAATATCCGTTTCTTTACTTCTGTCACCCTAAATCCATCAACCTGAAACCTTCACCCTAGCAGCAGCGTTGAGCTTTTGACAAGCTGTCTCTCTTACCTTAGTTTCGTCACCCTAACTCCATCTCCCTAAACAGCAGTATCGGCGAATCTCTGGTAATTTGTATTCAGACAGTTTACAATGCACCTGGCTGGCCCAGGTTAACCCTGGCCACAATGGCAACATTTGTCTCACTAAAGGTAAGATATTGGCCCGTTTGGCCTCACTGGTCCAGAAGGACCCGAGATATCCTGGCTCAGTAGTGCATACCAGATGAGATATGTTAGCCCAGATCCTTGGTTCGAGTCCTGGAGCAGGTGAGGACGTAGGTGACTGTGCAGAGGGAAAGTAATATCCAGCAAAACTCGAGAAATTGAGTTGGAGAACAAGCGAACAGTAAAATGAAAGTCGATGTCAACATCACCCGTGGACAAAAGAGCTGAAATGAGACAGAGAATATTCGAGGGCAGAGTCGAGGGTCGACGACCAAACCTGGTAACACAGACCTGAAGATGACGTAGAATATGACAGGTTAACGCCGAGGGTGTGAGGACCGTGTGTCGAGTCTAGCCAAACCAAGAAGAAAGGATCGACTGACACAGGCTTGTGGTACACATAATTACGTTAGAAGCACTGTAGTCTCAGTTCTGATTTCTGGTTTAATTACTTACGGATTCGCCAGGTAGGTGATGAAGGGCTCATCTGCACCGGTGACTGCACTGCCTTTTCTTTTGTTGTTGTCCGCTCCAGTGGCTCTAACTTCAGGCACCATCGATCGGAGCAAGGAATTCTTTTCCAGACATTCCGAACTGGAATTCGGATTCTAAGTCACAGTGTGTGCCCCTGGCAACGCCAGACTTGCAGGGAGAGGAGGGTGTGGGAAGAGGGAGGTGGTTGGAAGATGAAGGTGATGAGAATGGTTCACCGGATGGGTGGGTGGGTGGGGGGGGGGGATAGGGAAATGAGAAGGTGGCTGCATTGAGGTGAAAGGGAGGGGAGGATGAGGGTGAAGAGGGACGGAGGAAGATTGTCTGTGTAGAGACATATGAAGAGAAGTATTGAGAGGGAGGCAGGAGGTGAGGCCCACCTCCACGGTAACACTACAGCAGCATATAACCCTCGTCTCCCTCTAATCGTAAGTCTTACTCACCACGTGATCCCGTGACTCTCCATGTCGTTGATCGTATATAATCGGAAGGTGATTTGGTCCGTAACAAGTGATTGACGAGTCAATGTGGTTAACGAGGAGGGCAGTATATACCTTGGTGGGTCTACTGTCATTGCGGCCATGAGGCAGTATAAGCTTGCATGGAGGATTGGTTAATATCCTGATGTCTTCGTGTAGTTGGTCAACATATCCAGTGAATGTCCACAGTGTTGATGCTTATGTTCTGCGGTTGGTGTAGCCGAGAGCCATTGTCCTGGAGGACCTTATGAGTCTACCTCGCCATCAGCAACAACAGCTTCCATAGTTATATGATAAGCTCCTCCCTCCGCCCACTTCCTCATGGGACTGGTGAAGCTTCTGAGACTTTTGTCCCCTGGCCGCAGACTGAGGCAACTTTAACACACTCACACAACTATTGCCTCTCCCTCACCCCAGTAGTGGTGGTGTGGGTTACCTGCCTCTTGCCCCGCGACCACCGCCTGAGCCATTAAGCTCGCACAACAACCAATACTCATTACTTACCTCTCGTTCTTCCGGCAGTGAGTATGCCAGCCTTCAGCACCCGACGGTATACTATCCAGCGTCACTTGGGAATACACACGGCATTACCATCTGCCCGTATACCGTGTATCACCACCTGCATGCATACCACCCTTCACCATCTGGGAGTATGATAGCCATATCACTTACCTGGGAGTATAACGAACAACCATCATCATCTTTTATTTTACTATTTAATCATTATCTGGGAATATACCAGCCATCACCACCTTGGAGTATACCAGCCATCACCACCTTGGGGTATACCAGCCATCATCTCCTTGGAGAATACCAGCCATCACCACCTTGGAGTATACCAGCCATCACCACCTTGGGGTATACCAGCCATCATCTCCTTGGAGTATACCAGCCATCACCACCTTGGAGTATACCAGCCATCACCACCTTGGAGTATACCAGCCATCACCACCTTGGGGTATACCAGCCATCACCATCTGGGAGTATACCACCCATCACCACCTGAGAGTTTACTAGCAATTACCACCTGGCAGTATACCCTTCAGTAATGGGCTAGCAACACCACAGGGCTCCGACACACGCCACTGATATACCACAGGGAGAACTGATTTTAATTTGAGATAAGGTAAGTAATGATCAGACGGTGAGTGTTGTTACGTATACCAGGGAGATCACGGCGGAGAGGGAGGTAGGGCTAGTGTTGGGCAGGAGGAGGAGGGCCAGTGTTGGACAGGAGGAGGAGGAGGAGGAGAGTTAAGTAAGGTGAGGAAGCAACAGCGACAGGGAGCCATGGTAACACTGAGAGTTGATGGAGATGTTTCAGATGGCGCTTCGTGTGCAGTAAAGGGAAGAAGATGTATCAGTATATGTTTACACCAGAGAGACCAGAAAGGATGATCAGCGTGGTGCTGGAGGTAAACTGGTGACGGTAGTGTTGCAGACTGTTGTCAGTGGCTGAGATTTGGTGTCAGTATTAAGAATGCATAGTTAGGGATACGGTAATGTTGGTATTGATGAAGCTTTTATGGAAAGCATTTCATCCCTTCGAGGTGCTGGAGGTAATGGGATCTTCTGGAGTGGTAGAGGGTTCATTACGTAGCTCTGGTAAATGGGAAAATGGGAAGTATTTGATTATGGTAATGTGTTTGTAGGAAGATGAGACAAGATGAGTAGGACTATCATTTATCTAATCATTTATTTTCATTTACAGTTACCTCAGGACTCCTTTTTGAAGGAGCCCTGGCGTAACTCAGGACCTCTTTGGTCCTGCAGCCCAAAGCTGCATTGCATTCAGTCGCAAGGGCAGGATGGACTCCTTTGAAGCGAGTTCTTTCACTAGACTGTTCTCAGTTTTGTCAACTGACGATGATACAGCCTTGCCAAAGGGGACTTATTAGCAGATGGTGTCCGGTGACACCTAGAACGCTCGTCGTAATATATATATATATATATATATATATATATATATATATATATATATATATATATATATATATATATACACACACTTGTTATCCGTTTCAGCATTAGCGAGGTAGCAGAGCGGGCGAGGGAAGGGCTCACTCGCTCACATACATTCTCTAGCTATCATGTGTATTGCTCCGATACCATTGACCTCTCCATAACCAAGGTCCCATACAAATTTGCTCCATTGAAGCTCACACCCCAACTTATCTGCCCTAATAAACCTAATAAATTTGCTTTTATTCACATCTGCTCTCAACTTTCCTCTTTCACACACTCTTCCAAACTCAAACACCAACTTCTGCAGATTTTCATTCGAACCTGTCGTCGTCAAACAAGTAACTAACCACTTACGGATTGATTACTCGAGTCTTTCTCCAAGACCCTTGCATTTACCTCCCTCACCACTCCATCTTTAAACAACTTAAACAGCCATGGCGACATCACGCGCCCCTGACGCGGACCAACCTTTTTTTGGAACCGTTCACTCTGTTGTTTTCCCGCTCGCACACACGCCTTACACTTTCTTGAAACTTCTCCCTGCTTCCAGTAGCTCTCCTCTTGCACCACAATTTCGTAAGATCTTCCACAAGGGATCTCTATCAACCCTATCATATGCTTTCTGCACATCTTTAAATGCCTCATACAAATCCTCCCCCCCCAAGCATTTCTCTCACACATTCTCTAAAACAAACCCGCGATCCACACATCCTCTACCGCTCCTGAGACCACATTCTTCCTCCCCAGTCTCTTGTTCTGTGTGTTCGTTCACCCTCTTAACCACCATTCTCCCATACAACTCACCAGGTACACTCAGCAGATTTGTACATCTTTAGTTTGAACACTCACATTTGTCCTCCTTCCTTTTATACAGTGGTATTCTTAGTGCATTCTGCCAATCCTCAGGCGCTTCACCGTGATCCATGCATACATTGAAATTCTCAACCAACTAATCAACAACACATTCATTCCCTATCTTCTCAAATTCAATTGCAATATCACCCACTCCAGCCGCCTTACAACACATATCATCTTATGCAAGATTTTCATCACTTCTGTTATTACTAAACCACTTTCCATAACTCTCTCTCACTTCGTAAACTTCCCCGCTCAAACACCCTACATCTGCCGGCGCTGTCATCAAACACATTCAACAGTTCTGCAAGATATTCACACCATCTCCTCACCTCATCACTATCTGTTACCACTTACCCATTTGAACCCTCCAACGATGTGTCCATTTGTTCTCTTGTTTTTCTCATGCTATTGACCTCCTTCCAAAACATCTTATTCTTCCTGAAGCTTACCAATAAATGCTCACCCCAACTCTCATTTGTCCCTGCAACTTCCACTTCAACTTTTACTGTTTTCTCTGGTATATCTCAGAATTATTTGCACTCCTTCCCTGTACGTATCACTCGTATACCTCTCTTTTCTCTTTTATTAGCAACTTTACATCGTCATCTAACCTCTCACTACCTTCTCTCACCTGCCCACTTCCCAGCTAATGCATGGGACACACTTCTCTCACTTCTTCCCTAAATGCCTCCCATTTCTCACCCACTCCCTTAGGGTCCTTTACACTCACCCTTTGCCATTCTACACTCAGTATATCGCAGTAGCTCTTCACACAAGTCTCTTTTCCAATCTCATTTACCCTCACCACACTCTTCTCACTCATATCGCTTCCTCTTTTCCGAAAATATCTAAAAATATTTACCCTCATTTTCATCAGACATCCCACCAGCTGCCTGTTGCTGCATATTCACATCCACGAGTTTCTCTTTTTCTCGCCTATCACTGAGTACATAATCATGCCCGCTTACCATCTTTCGTACTCTCCCACGAGTACTTATCCATGTCCCCGTTTCTAAACCAGGTATTCCAAATTATCACTTCGTTCTCAGCACACAGCACCACAAGCTGTTCACCATTTCCATCCAGATTGTTGAAAACTCCATACTCCCCCCTTCCCCCGCCTCTTAATTATACCCAAATTACTCACATTCGCACATTAATCACCCGTCACTTCTGCCTGGTCTCTTGCATCAAAACTGCTCGCACACTCAATTACCCGCTCCCAAAACACTTGCCTCTCTTTCCTCTCATGGCTGGTGCATGAGCATATATATTTTGGAAAGGATCACTATATATATATATATCTTTCTTTCGTACTATTCGCCATTTCCCGCATTAGCGAGGTAGCGTTATCAACAGAGGACTGGGCCTTAGAGGGAATATCCTCACCTGGCCCCCTTCTCTGTTCCTTCTTTAGGAAAGAAAAAAAAAAAAAAAAAAAAAAAAAATATATATATATATATATATATATATATATATATATATATATATATATATATATATATATATATATATGTTTGAGGAAAGGAACCTGGATGTTTTGGCTCTGAGTGAAACGAAGCTCAAGGGTAAAGGGGAAGAGTGGTTTGGGAATGTCTTGGGAGTAAAGTCAGGGGTTAGTGAGAGGACAAGAGCAAGGGAAGGAGTAGCAGTACTCCTGAAACAGGAGTTGTGGAAGTATGTGATAGAATGTAAGAAAGTAAATTCTCGATTAATATGGGTAAAACTGAAAGTTGATGGAGAGAGATGGGTGATTATTGGTGCATATGCACCTGGGCATGAGAAGAAAGATCATGAGAGGCAAGTGTTTTGGGAGCAGCTGAATGAGTGTGTTAGTGGTTTTGATGCACGAGACCGGGTTATAGTGTTGGGTGATTTGAATGCAAAGGTGAGTAATGTGGCAGTTGAGGGAAGAATTGGTATACATGGGGTGTTCAGTGTTGTAAATGGAAATGGTGAAGAGCTTGTAGATTTATGTGCTGAAAAAGGACTGATGATTGGGAATACCTGGTTTAAAAAGCGAGATATACATAAGTATACTTATGTAAGTAGGAGAGATGGCCAGAGAGCGTTATTGGATTACGTGTTAATTGACGGGCGCGCGAAAGAGAGACTTTTGGATGTTAATGTGCTGAGAGGTGCAACTGGAGGGATGTCTGATCATTATCTTGTGGAGGCTAAGGTGAAGATTTGTATGGGTTTCCAGAAAAGAAGAGTGAATGTTGGGGTGAAGAGGGTGGTGAGAGTAAGTGAGCTTGGGAAGGAGACTTGTGTGAGGAAGTACCAGGAGAGACTGAGTACAGAATGGAAAAAGGTGAGAACAGTGGAAGTAAGGGGAGTGGGGGAGGAATGGGATGTATTTAGGGAATCAGTGATGGATTGCGCAAAAGATGCTTGTGGCATGAGAAGAGTGGGAGGTAGGTTGATTAGAAAGGGTACTGAGTGGTGGGATGAAGAAGTAAGAGTATTAGTGAAAGAGAAGAGAGAGGCATTTGGACGATTTTTGCAGGGAAAAAATGAAATTGAGTGGGAGACGTATAAAAGAAAGAGACAGGAGTCAAGAGAAAGGTGCAAGAGGTGAAAAAAAGGGCAAATGAGAGTTGGGGTGAGAGAGTATCATTAAATTTTAGGGAGAATAAAAAGATGTTCTGGAAGGAGGTAAATAAAGTGCGTAAGACAAGGGAGCAAATGGGAACTTCAGTGAAGGGCGCAAATGGGGAGGTGATAACAAGTAGTGGTGATGTGAGAAGGAGATGGAGTGAGTATTTTGAAGGTTTGTTGAATGTGTTTGATGATAGAGTGGCAGATATAGGGTGTTTTGGTCGAGGTGGTGTGCAAAGTGCGAGGGTTAGGGGAAATGATTTGGTAAACAAAGAAGAGGTAGTAAAAGCTTTGCGGAAGATGATAGCCGGCAAGGCAGCAGGTTTGGATGGTATTGCAGTGGAATTTATTAAAAAAGGGGGTGACTGTATTGTTGACTGGTTGGTAAGGTTATTTAATGTATGTATGACCCATGGTGAGGTGCCTGAGGATTGGCGGAATGCGTGCATAGTGCCATTGTACAAAGGCAAAGGGGATAAGAGTGAGTGCTCAAATTACAGAGGTATAAGTTTGTTGAGTATTCCTGGCAAATTGTATGGGAGGGTATTGATTGAGAGGGTGAAGGCATGTACAGAGCATCAGATTGGGGAAGAGCAGTGTGGTTTCAGAAGTGGTAGAGGATGTGTGGATCAGGTGTTTGCTTTGAAGAATGTATGTGAGAAATACTTAGAAAAGCAAATGGATTTGTATGTAGCATTTATGGATCTGGAGAAGGCATATGATAGAGTTGATAGAGATGCTCTGTGGAAGGTATTAAGAATATATGGTGTGGGAGGCAAGTTGTTAGAAGCAGTGAAAAGTTTTTATCGAGGATGTAAGGCATGTGTACGTGTAGGAAGAGAGGAAAGTGATTGGTTCTCAGTGAATGTAGGTTTGCGGAAGGGGTGTGTGATGTCTCCATGGTTGTTTAATTTGTTTATGGATGGGGTTGTTAGGGAGGTGAATGCAAGAGTTTTGGAAAGAGGGGCAAGTATGAAGTCTGTTGTGGATGAGAGAGCTTGGGAAGTGAGTCAGTTGTTGTTCGCTGATGATACAGCGCTGGTGGCTGATTCATGTGAGAAACTGCAGAAGCTGGTGACTGAGTTTGGTAAAGTGTGTGAAAGAAGAAAGTTAAGAGTAAATGTGAATAAGAGCAAGGTTATTAGGTACAGTAGGGTTGAGGGTCAAGTCAATTGGGAGGTGAGTTTGAATGGAGAAAAACTGGAGGAAGTGAAGTGTTTTAGATATCTGGGAGTGGATCTGGCAGCGGATGGAAACATGGAAGCGGAAGTGGATCATAGGGTGGGGGAGGGGGCGAAAATCCTGGGGGCCTTGAAGAATGTGTGGAAGTCGAGAACATTATCTCGGAAAGCAAAAATGGGTATGTTTGAAGGAATAGTGGTTCCAACAATGTTGTATGGTTGCGAGGCGTGGACTATGGATAGAGTTGTGCGCAGGAGGATGGATGTGCTGGAAATGAGATGTTTGAGGACAATGTGTGGTGTGAGGTGGTTTGATCGAGTAAGTAACGTAAGGGTAAGAGAGATGTGTGGAAATAAAAAGAGCGTGGTTGAGAGAGCAGAAGAGGGTGTTTTGAAATGGTTTGGTCACATGGAGAGGATGAGTGAGGAAAGATTGACCAAGAGGATATATGTGTCGGAGGTGGAGGGAACGAGGAGAAGAGGGAGACCAAATTGGAGGTGGAAAGATGGAGTGAAAAAGATTTTGTTTGATCGGGGCCTGAACATGCAGGAGGGTGAAAGGAGGGCAAGGAATAGAGTGAATTGGAGCGATGTGGTATACCGGGGTTGACGTGCTGTCAGTGGATTGAATCAAGGCATGTGAAGCGTCTGGGGTAAACCATGGAAAGCTGTGTAGGTATGTATATTTGCGTGTGTGGACGTATGTATATACATGTGTATGGGGGTGGGTTGGGCCATTTCTTTCGTCTGTTTCCTTGCGCTACCTCGCAAACGCGGGAGACAGCGACAAAGCAAAAAAAAAAAAAAAAAAATATATATATATATATATATATATATATATATATATATATATATATATATATATATATATATATATATTATCCCTGGGGATAGGGGAGAAAGAATACTTCCCACGTATTCCCTGCGTGTCGTAGAAGGCGACTAAAAGGGAAGGGAGCGGGGGGGGGGGGGGGGGGGGGCTGGAAATCCTCCCTTCTCGTTTTTTTTTTTTTTTAATTTTCCAAAATAAGGAACAGAGAAGGGGGCCAGGTGAGGATATTCCCTCAAAGGCCCAGTCCTCTGTTCTTAACGCTACCTCGCTATCGCGGGAAATGGCGAATAGTATGAAAGAAAAAAGATATATATATATATATATATATATATATATATATATATATATATATATATATATATATGTGTGTGTGTGTGTGTGTGTGTGTGTGTGTGTGTGTGCACAACTAAATGAGTTCACCTTCAAGTGAGTTCCACATTTTCTTTCTGATCAACATATGGTCCCAGGTTGGCCATTAATTACAGGTTAGTGGGCGGCCCTTCGTTACCCTGCTGCATTTTCCCCTGAGCTTCATAATTCAGTAAATCCAGTATGAGGTCCTCACAAAGCACCTGCTCATCAATACTGGTTTATAGACATGATTCATAGGGTTATAATAGCATGATGGATTCACAAATCTCAAATTTATTTCGTTACTGCGCGACGAAACCTCACTGGAATAGATTTTTTTTTATATAACGAAACTCAAAGTCTCTCCCTTCCCTCCCTTCTGTCTATACTTTCGTAGTGATTGGCTGGCCAGTCATCTTTTGACCGGGGGCCATCAACTGACTGTGGTCGAACTGGCACAGAGTCAGTGGCTGAACGGTACCATCACCTAACAACTGGTCGACTGAAGCCAATCTGCCGACTTGCTGGTACGCCATACCTGTAAGTGGTCTGACTGTGGGCTCGCTGCCACAAGTGTATTGCTAGGGTTCGGAGTGTTCGAGACAAGAGGTGCAGATGTGGTCTGATTTTTTGATATAGGGCTTTAGTAGCTGATGTAAAGGATTTGGTTCACGAATATGGTGATGGATTAAAAGGAAGTCAAACTAGATTTGAGGCGTAAGGGTAACGTCCCATGACCTGTGGAAGTAGGGTGTGAGGCAGTGGTTCCCAGTCTTTGTGATCTGTGTTCCACTAACCTATCATCTCTCCGCCACTTGATCTGCCTACGTAAATCTAAAGTTCCAGTTTAACTTAGTAAAGTAATTTGAACTTGAATGAATCCTAAACTTATGGCATTACAAAACAAATCATGTGTTGAATGTCTCGGCAGACATTACGAAAGACAGACATACAATCACATTCTTACTGATTTACGACTGGAACTTGCACTGCTCACACCACGTACCATCTGGGCGGCTCTGACGTAACGCAAGCGGTACACGTAACACAGGTCAGGTAACACTGGCGGCGCAGGGAGACGGCCTCCTCAAGTCTGCATCCGTTAGTTTTGCGTCTTTAGGAATGCGAGATGAGCAGGAGAGTCAGAGGTTAATCCTTTTGTCCTACAAGCCAGGTATTGCGTCTCATGAGAGAACAGGGAGAAGTTTAACGACTGCACTCTGAGTAATGTTCAACTTTAATCAGCTGCACATTTCCGAGTGTATTCCCGGGGGGAGGAGGGAAGCTGCCTCATCTCTCCCTCATCAAAACTCATACCTTTAGCTTTACGGCTCTCATAACCTCACTGAGAAAAATTATGACTCATGTCTCATTCATCGTAACTCATACGTCCAGCTTTAGGGTTCTCATCATCTCAGTGAGAAAAAATGCGTGACTCATGTATTCTTCCTCATAACTCATAAGTTGAGTCTTATGGCTTTCATAACCTCGTATCTCGTACGTCCAGCTGTATGGTGACTATTGAGAGGGATGACGTAAGACATCCCAGTCATGTCGTAAGACATGCCGCATATCAAGACATGTCGTAAGATATGCCAGTGCTCAGTCTACACATCTTGCTATTGTTCCTGTACACTTTGGCAACTTTCCTGCTTCCGCTTCCCTTTGTGTATTTTCTTATTTTTCTTCATCCCTTATCCGGCATGTCATCACAGAACCGGATTGTTACATTGTTCTTTTAAGGTTATTAGTTAGAACAGCGAGACCCTGAACATTACTTCATGGTATTAACCTCCGTCACGTATAACATGGACCAGTTAACACAGCTGCTCTTCCCCCCCCACCCTTGATAACAGTGATGTTGTTGGTCCAGTTAACACAACTGCCCCCCCCCCCGTTATAACAGTGATGTTGTTGGTCCGGTTAACACAGCTGCTTCCGTGGTCAGAGTAATACTGCAGGACAAGTTAACACAGCTGACCCCGTAATGATCCTGACGCTGTTGGCCATGGGTCTACAAAGCTGATGTCAGCATTTCTGCGCAGGCGTCTTAGTCTCGAATTTTTCTTCCTAACGCTCTGCTGACTGCAAAATGACCTACATTTTTCCAGGGTACAACACCTAGGGAACGCCGGCTATTACAGTATTATACACCCGATATGTCTACTGCAGCGCTTCTCTGTTCATCATGTTCTTGTACAGTAACCTCAGAATTAGTATTGGCATATCTGTTGCTTGCGACGGGGGCTGGTGGAGGGGTGGGAAGGGAGTGGGGGAGGTGGTCACATGAGGCCCAGGTTGGGGGTATGAACGGCTGGATGGAGCTGAGGTGTGTGGTGGTGGTGTTGGTGTGGCGTAGATATAAGGAGGTGTGAGGGATCTGGACGAAGATGGACCTTAGATCTTACGGACGCTGGTGAGAGGATGGGACTTGAGGGTATAGATGGTGGGTGGAAGGAGGTACCAGGATGGGTAGATGGAGGGGGAGGGTGAATAGGGTGAGGTTCATGAGGGGATGAGGCGTAGGGAGTGGAAAGGTGAGAGTGAGGTAGGGTGGACCAACATGACGGGGAAGGGAGGAGGATGTAGTCATGGCGTCCGAGCTTCACTCTCTGTGGTTCGTCCCTGAATAATGATAATTTTCTTTGCAGTTACGTAAAGCTTTGGGAGCAGCCTAAATTTTCCCTCATATCACTTGGTTTAATCTTTTCCTCCAGATTACGACGCAAACCCTCGTAGAGGACAATCTGCGCAATCTCCGTCTGGAGACAGTACGAAAGCTGGAGGGCAAATTTTATTCAATGGAAAACTGAAGAAAAATAATGCAAAGTAAAAAGAAAATATGGTTTAAGATTTTTAGAGTGTATATATATATATATATATATATATATATATATATATATATATATATATATCTATATATATATATATATATATATATATATATATATATATATATATATAAAGAGAACAGAGAGAGAGAGAGAGAGAGAGAGAGAGAAAGGGCATCACGTAGTCAGTCAGGCGTACAGACGAAAATCCATACACTATGACTCAAAAAACTCAGCCATGTGGAAGATCCTGCAGGAGCATTGTTTTAGTGGTGGTGCTGGTAGTGTTGTTGATGATGGTGTTGTTGTTGTTGTTGGTGATGGTGGAGAGGATGTAGGTGAAGGTCGTGGGAGTTGTATTGTAAGCACTGGGTTGATTGTGATGGATGTTGGCAGCATTACTGAGGGTGTTGGTGAAAGGTGTTGTATTAATATGTTAATTACTGTAGTTGTGGGGATGTTGGAGAACACGTTGGTTATGATGGGGGAGGAAGTACCACAGATGATGGTTGTGAAAATGTTGTTAATGATGATAAAAGAGGATGATGATGACGGTGGTTGTGACTGACGAGAGTGATGTTACAAATGGTGTTTGGGATTATAATCATGTTGTTACAGTTGCTGAAAGTGTTGGTGTTGCTGGTGGAGATAGTGATGATGAAGCAGAAACATGTAATCTAGAAACTGTTGATAATGACAGAATACGATGGCTTTACAAAGGTTTACAAAGAGGATCACACCAGTGGGTCCTTCCGAGGTTGTTTGTGATAACAGGAGAGATCAATAGCTTGCCATAGAGCTCTGTGCGAGGAGAGTAGAAAAGGAATAAAAACAAAAGGGTTGAAGAGAAAGGCTTGGAAACTATCTGTAACTTCGTCAACAAAAGTCAGGCCGTAGACTTGAAGCGAACTCCTTTATTTGTCAGGTGGGTTTTGATACATAGTTATGGTGCTCGTTTCACCTACTTTTATCGATAAATCGTTTTGTTTATCAACACTCCTTTTGAAAAAATAAGTACACTTCCTCTTTCAAGATGAAACAGTTATGAGTATTCATTCCTATAAGTGAAATCAGACTGATATGCCTTGAACAGCTATCTAGATCAAATCTGGCAAAGTCTTTGATAATTTTCAACACCTGTATCTAAATACACCTGTCAACTGTCTCATTCTTAAGTTATGTAATATTAGATCCTCAACACGGCCCTCATAGGGTTGTTTTTCCATATGAAAATCATCGTGATAGCGCCTTTCCTTTCCAAGCAGGTTGACCGAACAATATTCCAGGTCGTGTAGTGTAAAGAGTTTGTATTAGTTTCTAAGACTTTAACTTGAATGCCATAACTGTATGACACTAATATTCAGATCGCCTTTTTGCTGCCCCATGTGCTCTGTTTATATGGCTGTAGGTTATCTGGGGTTATTACGCTCAAGTCTTTTTCATTTTTCACATTACGTAGCTCCACAGATCTCATTCTGTAGTTTATCCTCTCGTCTCTACAGCCGATGTCCAAACTTTCCACAGACTGATCTCGCAAGTCATCTCTCACCAATGAGCCCAGTCCATATAGATGTAGAAGTTCAGTTTCTCTTGTAGCGTGATTGTCTTCTGCAAAGTTATACATATCACAGATGAACACTTCATCAGTGTCATTCGTCTTCTGTATATCAACAAGAGAAGTGATCCGGGGATTGATCCCTGGGGCACACCACTTGTTATGCCCAACTATTCTGAGGCTTGATTGTCGATCACTATTCTGGTTACCACAGGTCGCTCAGTATTCTAACCACTATGATATAACAACACATGACAGTTAGCCTACCTCGCTAACGCGGGAGACAGCAGCAAAGTATAATGAATGAATAGATAAATATGACAGTTATTACTCTGAATCTTTGTTGCGGGACGTACCTTGAGAGCAAGTTGGGTGGAGAAATTAATACTCAAACGGAAGGGTAATTCGTCCTTACTATACGAATAAGAACTGTAGGAGCTACACAGTGCACTGTTTGCACATTAAAAAACAACAACAGCAGCAGCAGCAGCAGCAGCCTGGTGCTTCAGCGATGAGAATAAAGAATCCATATCGCAACAGTCAGATAAAGCAACAATACAGTGTGTACCCCAGCAAAGTTTTGATCAGTAAATGCGTTATTCATTCGGATCAGTTCTCTCTCTCTCTCTCTCTCTCTCTCTCTCTCTCTCTCTCTCTCTCTCTCTCTCTCTCTCTCTCTCTCTCTCTCTCACCGGAACAATACTGTCGCTGTAACTGTATCAACCCGGCGGTCAATAACCCAGACAGTTGCAACAGTCTGTCCGGGACCCAGTGGACGAGACCAGGCATCTGGCTCTGCTTCCCACTGTTATTAGTCTAGTTCCCGAATGTCAACTTCCCCAGCGTCTGCATCTTGTTGCCGGCCGCTTCCTGCACACCGCTCGCCTCACGAGGGTGGTATATCCCTGGTATATGTGAGGTAACTCAGTGTCTGTGATCGTATATAATGTCATGCTTTGTATGGTTTCCAGTACCCGCTATATACATGTTGGGACATTTTACAGTGAAACGTTTTCCAAAGAGATTCTCAATCGCTTATGTATATGTAATACACAGAAGTGCACCTGGGGCTTGTACTGCATTTCTTCCCAAGGTTATCAGCTAGTACTAGATCACGCGTATACGTGTAGCCTTGTTGCAATATATATATATATATATATATATATATATATATATATATATATATATATATATATATATGTATATATATATATATATATATATATATATATATATATATATATATATAAAACGTCTTTGATTTTTTGTACCATTATTCTGACAAAATTATTATGTTTGGCTGTAGGTCAGTATGAGATAGTAGAAAACATGTACACAATGATGATGTAGGGTATGCATTAATGTATTATGTAGATGAATGCAAACCTCGTGAAAGTATCAGAAACGCTACGTTGGATGATGCATCAGTCACCTAAGTACATGTCTGAGTAAGGACAATGCATATGACGTAGGAGGATGTAGTATGTAGCTGAAGTGTAAGTCACTAGTAGGCCATGGTTGTGGAACATGTATATATGCTCCTGTATTGCAAATTTACGCATGTCATTTCTGCGTATGTAGTATGTTTGCCGTGACATTTGCCTGCTGGGAGTCTGTCGTACCTATGAAAGCCATAGCTGTAGAGAAATCGTTCGTCTAGTATGTCCGTAAGAGTATGATACGTAGATATATAATATTTAGTTACAATTAAAACTTATTTTAGAAAATATAAAATACAGGGGAAAAAGATGTTTGAAGTTGCTGTTAAAAATGGAATGAAGGCTCCGTCTGTCTGCCAGCAATATGAAAGTTATACAGGTGATGAGTACTAATCACTGAGCTTGGGTGATATCCGATGCTGGGAGAATGGCGCAGAACCAGTGTCGTCCTTGCTCGGGGTAGGTATGATCAGTGGTATACCAACTAAGGATTAAGGTGGTAACAGCCGTACAATCAAGGGCAGGCGCGAGACCCACGGCTTGTACGTGGAATCTAAAGAACAGGGGTGGTGTGTGTTGACGGTTACCTCATTTAATGAGTGAGCATATTAGGGCTGATTGGCATGCTGCGGTGAGCGATGTTGTTTTATCTATACGTAATTATCCACTATGGGTAGTATTATACACATCGTGTATAGCTATATAACTTTATATATACAATCTTATATAATATTATGTATGCCACACACTACTAGCTTAAGCTAGGTTTCCATTTCTCGACCAGTCCCGAGGAGAAGATGAACACCTGGGTTGGGTGCAGACCGATTGTATTGCTCAGGATTCGAACCCATGAAGATCCGACTGTGTGTGTGTGTGTGTGTGAGTGTGTGTGAGTGTGTGTGTGTGTGTGTGTGTGTGTGTGTGTGTGTGTGTGTGTGTGTGTGTGTGTGTGTGTGTCCAAAGGTCAAGGCCAGAGCCGGCGGGGGTAAGCATCTTTATGGAACCTTCCTTGATTCTCTCGTGATTCGTTTTATCTTTCTTATCTCCCTCAGTCGCCCTAACTAAACC